>NW_027250757.1:0-109016 GCF_044704955.1 Pristiophorus japonicus
ACAGTTTTACACACTCACACACACCGTACAGGCTTACACACACCGTACAGTTTTACACACTCACACACACCGTACAGGCTTACACACACCGTACAGTTTTACACACTCACACACACCGTACAGGTTTACACACACCGTACAGTTTTACACACTCACACACACCGTACAGGTTTACACACACCGTACAGTTTTACACACTCACACACACCGCACAGGTGTACACACACCGTACAGTTTTACACACTCACACACACCGTACAGGCTTACACACACCGTACAGTTTTACACACTCACACACACCGTACAGGCTTACACACACCGTACAGTTTTACACACCTCACACACCGTACAGTTTTACACACTCACACACACTGTACAGTTTTACACACTCACACACACACCGTTCAGGTTTACACACAACGTACAGTTTTACACACTCACACACACCGTACAGGTTTACACACACCGTACAGTTTTACACACTCACACACACCGGAGTTTTACACACTCACACGTACCGTACAGTTTTACACACCCTCACACACACCGTACAGTTTTACACACCCTCACACACAACGTACAGGTTTACACACTCACACACAACGTACAGTTTTACACACCTCACACACCTTACAGTTTTACACACTCACACACAACGTACAGTTTTACACACTCACACACAACGTACAGGTTTACACACTCACCCACACCGTATAGTTTTACACACCTCACACACCGTACAGTTTTACACACCTCACACACCGTACAGTTTTACACACCTCACACACACCGTACAGGTTTACACACCTCACACACCGTACAGTTTTACACACCTCACACACACCGTACAGGTTTACACACTCACACACCGTACAGTTTTCTACACCTCACACACACCGTACAGTTTTACACACTCTCTCACACCATACAGTTTTACACACCTCACACACACCGCACAGTTTTACACACTCACACACACCGTACAGTTTTACACACCTCACACACACCGTACAGGTTTACACACTCACACACCGTACAGTTTTACACACTCTCACACACCGTACAGTTTTACACACTGTACAGTTTTACACACTCAAATACACCGTAGTTTTACACACATCACACACACCATACAGTTTTACACACGCCACAGTTTTACACACTCACACACACGCCGTACAGTTTTACACACCTCACACACCGTACAGTTTTACACACCCTCACACACACCACACACCGTACAGTTTTATACACTCACACACACCGTATAGTTTTACACACCTCACACACCGTAGTTTTACACACCTCACACACAGTACAGTTTTACACACTCTCACACACTGTACAGTTTTACACACTCAATACACCGTAGTTTTACACACATCACACACACCATACAGTTTTACACACTCACACACACACACCGTACAGTTTTACGCACCTCGCACACCATACAGTTTTACACACCCTCACACACACCATACAGTTTTACACACTCGCCATACAGTTTTACACACTCACAAACACACCGTACAGTTTTACACACTCACACACACCCCATACAGTTTTACACACCTCACACACACCGTACAGTTTTACACACTCACACACAACGTACAGATTTACACACTTCCACACACCGTACAGTTTTACACACCTCACACCATACAGGTTTTCACACTCACACACAACGTACAGTTTTACACACGTCACATACACCGTACAGTTTTACACACTCACACACACCATACAGGTTTACACACCCACACACAACGTACAGTTTCACACACGTCACATACACCGTACAGTTTTACACTCACACACCATACAGGTTTACACACTCACATACACCGTACAGTTTTACACACTCTCACACACCGTACAGTTTTACACACCTCACATACACTGTGCAGTTTTACACACACTCACACACCTTACAGTTTTACACACCTCACATACACCGTACAGTTTTACACACCTCACATACACCGTGCAGTTTTACACTCTCACACACCGTACAGTTTTACACTCAAATACACCATAGTTTTACACACATCACACACATCATACAGTTTTACACACTCACACACCGTACAGTTTTACGCACCTCGCACACCATACAGTTTTACACACCTCACATACACCGTACAGTTTTACTATCACCTCACATACACCGTACAGTTTTACACACTCTCACACACCGTACAGTTTTACACACTCACACCGTACAGTTTTACGCACTTCGCACACCATACAGTTTTACACACCTCACATACACCGTACAGTTTTACACACTCTCACACACCGTACAGTTGTACACACTCAAAGACACCGTAGTTTTACACACATCACACACACCATACAGTTTTACACACTCACACACGCCATACAGTTTTACACACTCACATACACACCGTACAGTTTTACGCACCTCGCACACCATACAGTTTTACACACCCTCACACACACCATACAGTTTTACACACTCGCCGTACAGTTTTACACACTCACACACACCCCATACAGTTTTACACTCACACACACACCGTACAGTTTTACACACCTCACACACCGTACAGTTTTACACACCCTCACACACACCACACACCGTACAGTTTACACACTCACACACACCCCGTACAGTTTTACACACTCACACACACACTGTACAGTTTTACACACCTCACACACCATACAGTTTTACACACTCACACACAACGTAGTTTTACACACGTCACATACACCGTACAGTTTTACACACTCACATACACCGTACAGTTTTACACACTCTCACACACCGTTCAGTTTTACGCACCTCGCACACCATACAGTTTTACACACCCTCACACACACCATACAGTTTTACACACTCGCCGTACAGTTTTACACACTCACACACACCCCGTACAGTTTTACACTCACACACACACCGTACAGTTTTACACACCTCACACACCGTACAGTTTTACACACCCTCACACACACCACACACCGTACAGTTTACACACTCACACACACCCCGTACAGTTTTACACACTCACACACACACTGTACAGTTTTACACACCTCACACACCATACAGTTTTACACACTCACACACAACGTAGTTTTACACACGTCACATACACCGTACAGTTTTACACACTCACATACACCGTACAGTTTTACACTCTCACACACCGTTCAGTTTTACGCACCTCGCACACCATACAGTTTTACACACCCTCACACACACCATACAGTTTTACACACTCGCCGTATAGTTTTACACACCTCACACACCGTACACTTTTACACACCCTCACACACACCACACACCATACAGTTTTACACACACACACACACACCCACCCCATACAGTTTTACACACACACACACACCGTACAGGTTTACACTCTCACACACACACCGTACAGTTTTACACACTCACACACAACGTAGTTTTACACACTCACACACAACGTACAGGTTTATACTCACACACACACCGTACAGTTTTACACACTGACACACACCGTACAGTTTTACACACACACACAACGTACAGTTTTACACTCTCACACACACAACATACAGTTTTACACTCACACACAACGTACAGTTTTACACACTCACACACACGGTACAGTTTTACACACTCTCACACAACGTACAGGTTTACACACTCACATACAACGTACAGTTTTACACTCTCACACACACCGTACAGTTTTACACACACACAACGTAGTTTTACACTCACACACACAACGTACAGGTTTACACACTCACACACAACGTAGTTTTACACTCTCACACACACGCACAGTTTTACACTCTCACACACATCGTACAGTTTTACACACTCACACACAACGTAGTTTTACACACTCACACACAACGTACAGGTTTATACTCTCACACACACTACAGTTTTACACACTCACACACAACACAGTTTTACACACCTCACACACACCGTACAGGTTTACACACACCGTACAGTTTTACACACTCACACACCGTACAGTTTTACACACTCACACACACCGTACAGGTTTACACACACCGTACAGTTTTACACACTCACACACACCGCACAGGTTTACACACACCGTACAGTTTTACACACACACACACACCGTACAGGTTTACACACGCCGTACAGTTTTACACACCTCACACACCGTACAGTTTTACACATTCACACACACCGTACAGTTTTACACACTCACACACACACCATTCAGGTTTACACACAATGTACAGTTTTACACACACACCGTACAGGTTTACACACACCGTACAGATTTACACACTCACACACACCGTAGTTTTACACACTCACACGTACCGTACAGTTTTACACACCCTCAGACACACTATACAGTTTTACACACCCTCACACACAACGTACAGGTTTACACACTCACACACAACATACAGTTTCACACACCTCACAGTTTTACACACTCACACACAACGTACAGTTTTACACACTCACACACAACGTACAGTTTTACACACCTCACACACCGTACAGTTTTACACACCTCACACACACCGTACAGGTTTACACACCTCACACACCATACAGTTTTACATACCTCACACACACGTACAGGTTTACACACTCACACACCGTACAGTTTTACACACCTCACACACACCGTACAGTTTTACACACTCTCTCACACCATACAGTTTTACACACCTCACACACACCGTACAGTTTTACACACCTCACACACCATACAGTTTTACACACGCCATACAGTTTTACACACTCACACACACCGTACAGTTTTACGCACCTCGCACACCATAGTTTTACACACCCTCGCACACACCATACAGTTTTACACACGCTCACACACACCATACAGTTTTACACACTCGCCGTACAGTTTTACACACTCACGCACACCCCGTACAGTTTTACACACTCACACACCGTACAGGTTTACACACTCACACACACCGTACAGGTTTACACACTCACACACCGTACAGTTTTACACACTCTCACACACCGTACAGTTTTACACACTCAAATACACCGTAGTTTTACACACATCACACACACCATACAGTTTTACACACGCCATACAGTTTTACACACTCACACACACCGTACAGTTTTACGCACCTCGCACACCATACAGTTTTACACACCCTCGCACACACCATACAGTTTTACACACGCTCACACACACCATACAGTTTTACACACTCGCCGTACAGTTTTACACACTCACGCACACCCCGTACAGTTTTACACACTCACACACACACCGTACAGTTTTACACACCTCACACACCGTACAGTTTTACACACCACACACCGTACAGTTTTACACACTCACACACACCGTATAGTTTTACACACCTCGCACACACCGTACAGTTTTACACACCTCACACACAGTGCAGTTTTACACGCCCTCACACACACCATACAGTTTTACACACTCGCCGTACAGTTTTACACACTCACACACCGTACAGTTTTACACACTCACACACACCGTATAGTTTTACACACCTCGCACACACCGTACAGTTTTACACACCTCACACACAGTACAGTTTTACACACCCTCACACACACCATACAGTTTTACACACTCGCCGTACAGTTTTACACACTCACACACACCCCGTACAGTTTTACACACTCACACACACACCGTACAGTTTTACACACCTCACACACCGTACAGTTTTACACACCCTCACACACACCACACACCGTACAGTTTTACACACTCACACACACCGTATAGTTTTACACACCTCACACACACCGTACAGTTTTACACACCTCACACACAGTACAGTTTTACACACCCTCACACACATCATACAGTTTTACACACTCGCTGTACAGTTTTACACACTCACACACACCCCGTACAGTTTTACACACACACACACACACCGTGCAGTTTTACACACCTCACACACCGTACAGTTTTACACACCCTCACACACATCATACAGTTTTACACACTCGCTGTACAGTTTTACACACTCACACACACCGTACAGTTTTACACACCCTCACACACACCACACACCGTACAGTTTTACACACTCACACACACCCCGTACAGTTTTACACACCTCACACACAGTACAGTTTTACACACCCTCACACACACCACACACCGTACAGTTTTACACACATCACACACACCATAGTTTTACACACTCACACACGCCATACAGTTTTACACACTCACACACACACCGTACAGTTTTACGCACCTCGCACACCACAGTTTTACACACCCTCACATACACCGTACAGTTTTACACTCTCACACACCGTACAGTTTTACACACTCACACACACACCATGCAGTTTTACACACCTCGCACACCATACAGTTTTACACACCTCACATACACCGTGCAGTTTTACACACTCTCACACACCGTACAGTTTTACACACTCACACACACACCGTACAGTTTTATGCACCTCGCACACCATACAGTTTTACACACCTCACATACACCGTACAGTTTTACACACTCTCACACACCGTACAGTTTTACACACTCACACACACACCGTAGTTTTACGCACCTCGCACACCATACAGTTTTACACACCTCACATACACCGTAGTTTTACACACTCTCACACACCGTACAGTTTTACACACTCAAATACACCATAGTTTTACACACATCACACACACCATACAGTTTTACACACTCACACACGCCATACAGTTTTACACACTCACACACACCCCGTACAGTTTTACGCACCTCGCACACCATACAGTTTTACACACACTCACAAACACCATACAGTTTTACACACTCGCCGTAAAGTTTTACACACTCACACACACCCGTACAGTTTTACACTCACACACACCGTACAGTTTTACACACCTCACACACCGTACAGTTTTACACACCCTCACACACACCACACACCGTACAGTTTTACACACTCACACACACCCCGTACAGTTTTACACACACACACGTACAGTTTTACACACCTCGCACACCATACAGTTTCACACACTCACACACACCATACAGGTTTACACACTCGCATACACCATACAGTTTTACACACTCTCACACACCATACAGTTTTACACACCTCACATACACTGTACAGTTTTACACACTCACATACACCGTACAGTTTTACACACCTCACATACACCGTACAGTTTTACACACTCTCACACACCGTACAGTTTTACACACTCAAATACACCATAGTTTTACACACATCACACACACCATACACCGTACAGTTTTACACACTCACACACACCCCGTACAGTTTTACACACACACACGTACAGTTTTACACACCTCGCACACCATACAGTTTTACACACTCACACACACCATACAGGTTTACACACTCGCATACACCATACAGTTTTACACACTCACACACGCCATATAGTTTTACACACTCACACACACACCGTACAGTTTTACGCACCTCGCACACCATACGGTTTTACACACCTCACATACACCGTACAGTTTTACACACCTCACATACACCGTACAGTTTTACACACAGTACAGTTTTACGCACCTCGCACACCATACATTTTTACACACCCTCACACACACACCATACAGCTTTACACCATCGGCGTACAGTTTTACACACTCACACACACCCCGTACAGTTTTACACACTCACACACACACCGTACAGTTTTACACACCCTCACACACACCACACACCGTACAGTTTTACACACTCACACACACCCCGTACAGTTTTACACATTCACACACACTGTACAGTTTTACACACCTCACACACACCGTACAGGTTTACACACTCACACATAACGTACAGGTTTACACACTCACACACAGTAGTTTTACACACCTCACACACCATACAGTTTTACACACCTCACATACACCATACAGTTTTACACACCTCACATACACCGTACAGTTTTACACATTCTCACACACCGTACAGTTTTACACACCTCACATACACCGTACAGTTTTACACACCTCACATACACCGTACAGTTTTACACACCTCACATACACCGTACAGTTTTACACACTCTCACACACCGTACAGTTTTACACACACACACAGTACAGTTTTACGCACCTCGCACACCATACATTTTTACACACCCTCACACACACACCATACAGCTTTACACCATCGGCGTACAGTTTTACACACTCACACACACCCCGTACAGTTTTACACACTCACACACACACCGTACAGTTTTACACACCTTCACACACACCACACACCGTACAGTTTTACACACTCACACACACCCCGTACAGTTTTACACATTCACACACACTGTACAGTTTTACACACCTCACACACACCGTACAGGTTTACACACTCACACATAACGTACAGGTTTACACACTCACACACAGTAGTTTTACACACCTCACACACCATACAGTTTTACACACCTCACATACACCATACAGTTTTACACACCTCACATACACCGTACAGTTTTACACACTCTCACACACCGTACAGTTTTACACACCTCACATACACCGTACAGTTTTACACACCTCACATACACCGTACAGTTTTACACACCTCACATACACCGTACAGTTTTACACACTCTCACACACCGTACAGTTTTACACACTCAAATACACCATAGTTTTACACACATCATACACACCATACAGTTTTACACACTCACACGCGCCATATAGTTTTATACACTCACACACACACCGTACAGTTTTACGCACCTCGCACACCATACAGTTTTACACACCTCACATACACCGTACAGTTTTACACACCTCACATACACCGTACAGTTTTACACTCTCACACACCGTACAGTTTTACACACTCTCACACACCATACAGTTTTACACACCTCACATACACCGTACAGTTTTACACACCTCACATACACCGTACAGTTTTACACACCTCACATACACCATACAGTTTTACACACGCTCACACACACCATACAGTTTTACACACTCGCCGTACAGTTTTACACACTCACACACACCCCGTACAGTTTTACACACTCACACACACACCGTACAGTTTTACACACCTCACACACCGTACAGTTTTACACACCACACACTGTACAGTTTTACACACTCACACACACCGTATAGTTTTACACACCTCGCACACACCGTACAGTTTTACACACCTCACACACAGTACAGTTTTACACACCCTCACACACACCATACAGTTTTACACACTCGCCGTACAGTTTTACACTCACACACACCCCGTACAGTTTTACACACTCACACACACCTTACAGGAATTACACACTCACACACACCGTACAGGTTTACACACACACACACTCCGTACAGTTTTACACACTCTCACACACCGTACAGTTTTACACAGTCAAATACACCGTAGTTTTACACACACCATACAGTTTTACACACGCCATACAGTTTTACACCCTCGCACACACCATGCAGTTTTACACACCCTCGCACACACCATACAGTTTTACACACCCTCACACACCATACAGTTTTACACACTCACACACACCCCGTACAGTTTTACACACTCACACACACACCATACAGTTTTACACACCGTACAGTTTTACACACCACACACCGTACAGTTTTACACACTCACACACACCGTATAGTTTTACACACCTCGCACACACCGTACAGTTTTACACACCTCACACACAGTACAGTTTTACACACCCACACACACACCATACAGTTTTACACACTCGCCGTACAGTTTTACACACTCACACACACCCCGTACAGTTTTACACACTCACACACACACCGTACAGTTTTACACACCTCACACACCGTACAGTTTTACACACCCTCACACACACCGCACGCCGTACAGTTTTACACACTCACACACACTGTATAGTTTTACACACCTCACACACCGTAGTTTTACACACCTCACATACACCGTACAGTTTTACACACCTCACATACACCATACAGTTTTACACACTCTCACACACCATACAGTTTTACACACTCAAATACACCATGGTTTTACACACATCACACACACCATACAGTTTTACACACTCACACACGCCATATAGTTTTACACACTCACACACACCGTATAGTTTTACACACCTCACACACCGTAGTTTTACACACCTCACATACACCGTACACTTTTACACACTCTCACACATCGTACAGTTTTACACACTCAAATACACCATAGTTTTACACACATCACACACGCCATGCAGTTTTACACACTCACACACGCCATATAGTTTTACACACACACACACACCGTACAGTTTTACGCACCTCGCACACCGTACAGTTTTACGCACCTCGCACACCATACAGTTTTACACACCTCACATGCACCGTACAGTTTTACACACTCTCACACCGTACAGTTTTACACACTCAAAGACACCGTAGTTTTACACACATCACACACACCATAGTTTTACACACTCACACACGCCATACAGTTTTACACACACACACCGTACAGTTTTACGCACCTCGCACACCATACAGTTTTACACACCCTCACACACACCATACAGTTTACACACTCGCCGTACAGTTTTACACACTCACACACACACCGTACAGTTTTACACACCTCACACACCGTAGTTTTACACACCGTACAGTTTTACACACACACACACACCGTGTAGTTTTACACACCTCACACACCGTAGTTTTACACACTCTCACACACCGTACAGTTTTATACACCTCACACACACATTGTACAGTTTTACACACCTCACACAAACCGTAGTTTTACACACTCACACACAGTAGTTTTACACACTCACAGACTGTACAGTTTTACACACCTCACACACACCATACAGTTTTACACACTCACACACAGTACAGTTTTACACACACCGTACAGTTTTACACACTCACACACACCGCACAGGTTTACACACACCGTACAGTTTTACACACACACACACCGTACAGGTTTACACACGCCGTACAGTTTTACACACCTCACACACCGTACAGTTTTACACATTCACACACACCGTACAGTTTTACACACTCACACACACACCATTCAGGTTTACACACAATGTACAGTTTTACACACACACCGTACAGGTTTACACACACCGTACAGTTTTACACACTCACACACACCGTAGTTTTACACACTCACACGTACCGTACAGTTTTACACACCCTCAGACACACTATACAGTTTTACACACCCTCACACACAACGTACAGGTTTACACACTCACACACAACGTACAGTTTCACACACCTCACAGTTTTACACACTCACACACAACGTACAGTTTTACACACCTCACACACCGTACAGTTTTACACACCTCACACACACCGTACAGTTTTACACACCTCACACACCGTACAGTTTTACACACTCTCACACACCGTACAGTTTTACACACTCAAATACACCGTAGTTTTACACACATCACACACACCATACAGTTTTACACACGCCATACAGTTTTACACACTCACACACACCGTACAGTTTTACGCACCTCGCACACCATACAGTTTTACACACCCTCGCACACACCATACAGTTTTACACACGCTCACACACACCATACAGTTTTACACACTCGCCGTACAGTTTTACACACTCACACACACCCCGTACAGTTTTACACACTCACACACACACCGTACAGTTTTACACACCTCACACACCGTACAGTTTTACACACCACACACCGTACAGTTTTACACACTCACACACACTGTATAGTTTTACACACCTCGCACACACCGTACAGTTTTACACACCTCACACACAGTACAGTTTTACACACCCTCACACCCACCATACAGTTTTACACACTCGCCGTACAGTTTTACACACTCACACACACCCCGTACAGTTTTACACACTCACACACACCGTACAGGTTTACACACTCACACACACCGTACAGGTGTACACACTCACACACTCCGTACAGTTTTACACACTCTCACACACCGTAGTTTTACACAGTCAAATACACCGTAGTTTTACACACATCACACACACCATACAGTTTTACACACGCCATACAGTTTTACACACTCACACACACCGTACAGTTTTACGCACCTCGCACACCATACAGTTTTACACACCCTCGCACACACCATGCAGTTTTACACACCCTCGCACACACCATACAGTTTTACACACCCTCACACACACCATACAGTTTTACACACTCGCCGTACAGTTTTACACACTCACACACACCCCGTACAGTTTTACACACTCACACACACACCGTACAGTTTTACACACCGTACAGTTTTACACACCGCACACCGTACAGTTTTACACACTCACACACACCGTATAGTTTTACACACCTCGCACACACCGTACAGTTTTACACACCTCACACACAGTACAGTTTTACACACCCTCACACACACCATACAGTTTTACACACTCACACACACCCCGTACAGTTTTACACACTCACACACACACCGTACAGTTTTACACACCTCACACACCGTACAGTTTTACACACCCTCACACACACCACACACCGTACAGTTTTACACACTCACACACACTGTATAGTTTTACACACCTCACACACGCCGTACAGTTTTACACACCTCACACACAGTACAGTTTTACACACCCTCACACACATCATACAGTTTTACACACTCGCCGTACAGTTTTACACACTCACACACACCCCGTACAGTTTTACACACACACCTCACACACCGTACAGTTTTACACACCCTCACACACACCACACACCGTACAGTTTTACACACTCACACACACCCCGTACAGTTTTACACACCTCACACACAGTACAGTTTTACACACCCTCACACACACCACACACCGTACAGTTTTACACACATCACACACACCATAGTTTTACACACTCACACACGTCATACAGTTTTACACACTCACACACACCGTACAGTTTTACGCACCTCGCACACCATACAGTTTTACACACCCTCACATACACCGTACAGTTTTACACACCTCACATACACCGTACAGTTTTACACACTCTCACACACCGTACAGTTTTGCACACTCACACACACACCGTACAGTTTTACACACCTCGCACACCATACAGTTTTACACACCTCACATGCACCGTACAGTTTTACACACTCTCACACACCGTACAGTTTTACACACTCAAAGACACCGTAGTTTTACACACATCACACACACCATAGTTTTACACACTCACACACGCCATACAGTTTTACACACACACACCGTACAGTTTTACGCACCTCGCACACCATACAGTTTTACACACCCTCACACACACCATACAGTTTACACACTCGCCGTACAGTTTTACACACTCACACACACACCGTACAGTTTTACACACCTCACACACCGTAGTTTTACACACCGTACAGTTTTACACACACACACACACCGTGTAGTTTTACACACCTCACACACCGTAGTTTTACACACTCTCACACACCGTACAGTTTTATACACCTCACACACACATTGTACAGTTTTACACACCTCACACAAACCGTAGTTTTACACACTCACACACAGTAGTTTTACACACTCACACAGACTGTACAGTTTTACACACCTCTCACACACCGTACAGTTTTACACACTCACACACAGTACAGTTTTACACACACACACACACACACACCGTATAGTTTTACACACCTCACACACACCGTACAGTTTTACACACTCACACACACCATACAGTTTTACACGCCCTCACGCACACTGTACAGTTTTACACACTCACACACACACCATACAGTTTTACACACTCACACACACCGTACAGGTTTACACACTCACACACACCGTAGTTTTACACACCTCACACACACCGTACAGTTTTACACTCACACACACCGTACAGGTTTACACACTCACACACACCGTAGTTTTACACACCTCACACACACCGTACAGTTTTACACACCCTCACACACACTGTACAGTTTTACTCACTCACACACACCGTACAGTTTTACACACCCTCACACACACTGTAGTTTTACACACTCACACACACCGTGCAGTTTTACACCCCCCCACACACACTGTACAGTTTTACACACACCACAGTTTTACACACCCCACAGTTTTACACACTCTCACACACCGTACAGTTTTACACTCACACACACCGTACAGTTTTACACACCCCACACACCGTACAGTTTTACACACTCTCTCACACACCAGTCCATACAGTTTTACACACTCTCACACACCAGCCCATACAGTTTTACACACTCACACACACCAGCCCGTACAGTTTTACACACCTCTCACACACCGTACAGTTTTACACACACTCACACACCAGCCTGTACAGTTTTACACACACCTCTCACACCAGCCCGTACAGTTTTACACACACAATACAGTTTTACACACTAACAAGCACCATGCCTACAGTTTTACACACCCTCACACACCGTACAGTTTTACACACCCTCACACACCAGCCCGTACAGTTTTACACGCACACACAATACAGTTTTACACACACACACACCAACCCGTACAGTTTTACACACCCACACAATACAGTTTTACACACACACACACACACACACACACCAACCCGTACAGTTTTACACGCACACACAATACAGTTTTACACACACACACACACACCAGCCCGTACAGTTTTACACGCACACACAATACAGTTTTACACACACACACACACACCAACCCGTACAGTTTTACACACCCACACAATACAGTTTTACACACTAACAAGCACCACCCCTACAGTTTTACACACCCACACACCGTACAGTTGCCTCCCTGGTGCAAGGGTCAAGGATGTCCCGGAGCGGCTGCAGAGCATTCTGGAGAGGGAGGGTGAACAGCCAGTTGTCGTGGTACATGTAGGTACCAACGATATAGGTAAGAAGCGGGAAGAGGTCCTACAAGCTGAATTTAGGGAGCTAGGAGTTAAATTAAAAAGTAGGACCTCAAAGGTAACAATCTCTGGGTTTCTACCAGTGCCACGTGCTAATCAGAGTAGAGGGAGCAGGATAGTTAGAATAAATACGTGGCTTGAGCAGTGGTGCAAGAGGGAGGGATTCAAATTCCTGGGACATTGGAACCAGTTCTGGGGGAAGTGGGACCTGTACAAAAGGGACGGTCTGCACTTGGGCAGGACTGGAACTGGTGTCCTGGGGGTAACATTTGTTAATGCAGTTCGGGAGTGTTTAAACTAATATGGCAGGGGGATGGGAACCTATGCAGCGAGACAGGGCAAAGTAATATGGAGTCAGAAACAGATGGGAGAAAGGTAAAAAGCAATAGTGGGAGGCCGAGTAAATAAAGGCAAGAAACAAAAAGGGCCACACTACATCATAATTCTAAAAGGACAAAGGGTGTTAAAAAAACAAGCCTGAAGGCTTTGTGTCTTAATGCAAGGAGTATCCGTAATAAGGTGGATGAATTAACTGTGCAAATAGAAGTTAACAAATATGATGTGATTGGGATTACAGAGACGTGGCTCCAGGATGATCAAGGCTGGGAACTCAACATCCAGGGGTATTCAACATTCAGGAAGGATAGAATAAAAGGAAAAGGAGGTGGGGTAGCATTGTTGGTTAAAGAGGAGATTAATGCAATAGTTAGGAAGGACATTAGCTTGGATGATGTGGAATCTATATGGGTAGAGCTGCAGAACACCAAAGGGCAAAAAACGTTAGTGGGACCTCCAAACAGTAGTAGTGATGTTGGGGAGGGCATCAAACAGGAAATTAGGGGTGCATGCAATAAAGGTGCAGCAGTTATCATGGGTGACTTTAATATGCATATAGATTGTGCTAACCAAACTGGAAGTAATACGGTGGAGGAGGATTTTCTGGAGTGCATAAGGGATGGTTTTTTAGACCAATATGTCGAGGAACCAACTAGGGGGGAGGCCATCTTAGACTGGGTGTTGTGTAATGAGAGAGGATTAATTAGCAATCTCGTTGTGCGAGGCCCCTTGGGGAAGAGTGACCATAATATGGTGGAATTCTGCATTAGGATGGAGAATGAAACAGTTAATTCAGAGACCATGGTCCAGAACTTAAAGAAGGGTAACTTTGAAGGTATGAGGCGTGAATTGGCTAGGATAGATTGGCGAATGATACTGAAGGGGTTGACTGTGGATGGGCAATAGCAGACATTTAGAGACCGCATGGATGAACTACAACAATTGTAATCCCTGTCTGGCGTAAAAATAAAAAAGGGAAGGTGGCTCAACCGTGGCTATCAAGGGAAAACAGGGATAGTATTAAAGTCAAGGAAGTGGCATGCAAATTGGCCAGAAACAGCAGCGAACCCGGGGACTGGGAGAAATTTAGAACTCAGCAGAGGAGGACAAAGGGTTTGATTAGGGCAGGGAAAATGGAGTATGAGAAGAAGCTTGCAGGAACATTAAGACGGATTGCAAAAGTTTCAATAGATATGTAAAGAGAAAAAGGTTAGTAAAGACAAACATAGGTCCCCTGCAGTCAGAATCAGGGGAAGTCATAACGGGGAACAAAGAAATGGCGGACCAATTGAACAAGTACTTTGGTTCGGTATTCACTAAGGAGGACACAAGCAACCTTCTGGATATAAAAGGGGTCAGAGGGTCTAGTAAGAAGGAGGAACTGAGGGAAATCCTTATTAGTCGGGAAATTGTGTTGGGGAAATTGATGGGATTGAAGGCCGATAAATCCCCAGGGCCTGATGGACTGCATCCCAGAGTACTTAAGGAGGTGGCCTTGGAAATAGCGGATGCATTGACAGTCATTTTCCAACATTCCATAGACTCTGGATCAGTTCTTATCGAGTGGAGGGTAGCCAATGTAACCCCACTTTTTAAAAAAGGAGGGAGAGAGAAAACAGGGAATTATAGACCGGTCAGCCTGACCTCAGTAGTGGGTAAAATGATGGAATCAATTATTAAGGATGTCATAGCAGCACATTTGGAAAGAGGTGACATGATAGGTCCAAGTCAGCATAGATTTGTGAAAGGGAAATCATGCTTGACAAATCTTCTGGAATTTTTTGAGGATGTTTCCAGTAGAGTGGACAAGGGAGAACCAGTTGATGTGGTATATTTGGACTTTCAGAAGGCTTTCGACAAGGTCCCACACAAGAGATTAATGTGCAAAGTTAAAGCACATGGGATTGGGGGTAGTGTGCTGACGTGGATTGAGAACTGGTTGGCAGACAGGAAGCAAAGAGTAGGAGTAAATGGGGACTTTTCAGAATGGCAGGCAGTGACTAGTGGGGTACCGCAAGGTTCTGTGCTGGGGCCCCAGCTGTTTACACTGTACATTAATGATTTGGATGAGGGGATTAAATGCAGTATCTCCAAATTTGCGGATGACACTAAGTTGGGTGGCAGTGTGAGCTGCAAGGAGGATGCTATGAGGCTGCAGAGTGACTTGGATAGGTTAGGTGAGTGGGCAAATGCATGGCAGATGAAGTATAATGTGGATAAATGTGAGGTTATCCACTTTGGTGGTAAAAACAGAGAGACAGACTATTATCTGAATGGTGACAGATTAGGAAAAGGGGAGGTGCAACGAGACCTGGGTGTCATGGTACATCAGTCATTGAAGGTTGGCATGCAGGTACAGCATGCGGTTAAGAAAGCAAATGGCATGTTGGCCTTCATAGCGAGGGGATTGGAGTACAGGGGCAGGGAGTTGTTGCTACAGTTGTACAGGGCCTTGGTGAGGCCACACCTGGAGTATTGTGTACAGTTTTGGTCTCCTAACCCGAGGAAGGATGTTCTTGCTATTGAGGGAGTGCAGCGAAGGTTCATCAGACTGATTCCCGGGATGTTGGGACTGACATATCAAGAAAGACTGGATCAACTGGGCTTGTATTCACTGGAGTTCAGAAGAATGAGAGGGGATCTCATAGAAACGTTTAAAATTCTGACGGGTTTAGACAGGTTAGATGCAGGAAGAATGTTCCCAATGTTGGGGAAGTCCAGAACCAGGGGTCACAGTCTGAGGATAAGGGGTAAGCCATTTAGGACCGAGATGAGGAGAAACTTCTTCACCCAGAGAGTGGTGAACCTGTGGAATTCTCTACCACAGAAAGTTGTTGAGGCCAATTCACTAAATATATTCAAAAAGGAGTTAGATGAGGTCCTTACTACTAGGGGGATCAAGGGGTATGGCGAGAAAGCAGGAATGGGGTACTGAACTCATTAAATGGCGGTGCAGGCTCGAAGGGCCGAATGGCCTACTCCTGCACCTATTTTCTATGTTTCTATGTTTTACACACACCGTACAGTTTTACACACCCTGGTGCGGGGGGAAACAGAGAGGGGCGAGGGGGGGGTGGATAACGGAGTGGGGGGGGGCGGGGTGGATAACAGAGGTGGGGAGGTGGATAACAGAGGGGGGAGGGGGCAAGAGATACGGAGGGGAGGGACGCGAGATACGGGGGTGGGGGGAGAGATACCGGAGGGCGGGGAGAGATGGG
Source organism: Pristiophorus japonicus (assembly GCF_044704955.1). Taxonomy (NCBI): domain Eukaryota; kingdom Metazoa; phylum Chordata; class Chondrichthyes; family Pristiophoridae; genus Pristiophorus; species Pristiophorus japonicus. The sequence continues at coordinate 18,518 of NW_027250757.1, forward strand.
GGGGGTGAAGAGGGAGATACGGAGGGGTGTTGGTTGGGGGGAGATACGGGGGGGGGGGGCAGAGAGATACGGGGGGGGGGGGGTGAAGAGGGAGATACGGGGTGGGGGGGAGATACGGGGTGGGGGGGGGAAGAGATACGGGGTGGGGGGGGTGAAGAGGGAGATACGGGGTGGGGGGGGGGAAGAGATACGGGGGGGGGGTGAAGAGGGAGATACAGGAGGGGGGAGAGATACGGGGGGGGGTGGGGGGGGGAGAGATACGGGGGGGGGGGGGGTGGGGGTGAAGAGAGAGATACGGGGGACGGGGAGAGATACGGGGGACGGGGAGAGATACGGGGGACGGGGAGAGATACGGGGGACGGGGAGAGATACGGGGGACGGGGAGAGATACGGGGGGGGGTGGGGGGGGGAGAGATACGGGGGTGGGTGGGGGGGGGAGAGATACGGGGGGGGGGGGGTGGGGGGTGAAGAGAGAGATACGGGGGACGGGGAGAGATACGGGGGACGGGGAGAGATACGGGGGGGGGTGGCGGGGAGAGATACGGAGGAGATATATGGGGAGGGGGGGGCCCTGTAGCGGGTTACAGTGGGGGTACCACTCTCTGACTGACCGTCCATGCAGGTGAGCAGCTGAGCCACGATCCGACGTTCCATGTCCTTGGAAGCAACTTCGCGTTTGGGAGAAATGGCGTCAATCTCATCGATGAAGATGATGCACGGAGCCTGGAGCTGGGAACAGGCGAGAACGGGGGGGGGGGGGGGGTGGGGGGGGGAGAGGGACATTGAATCAACAACACGACGGGACACCCTGGGCAGCAGCAACAGACCCACCCCACCCTGACCTCACCCCTCCCACCGACTCTCCTTACCCCTCCCAACCGAATAGTTCCCCACCTTCCAACTACTATATTCCCTCACCCCCCTCACCGATTCCCTCCCTCCCACCTCCGCCAACTCGTCACCCCCCCGCTTGCCAGGATTACACGGGGAGTGACGGGGATTACAGGGGGAGTGACGAGGATTACACGGGGAGTGACGGGGATTACACGGGGGAGTGACGGGGATTACACGGGGAGTGACGGGGATTACACGGGGGAGTGACGGGGATTACACGGGGAGTGACTGGGATTACACGGGGAGTGACGGGGATTACAGGGGGAGTGACGGGGATTACACGGGGGAGTGACGGGGATTACACGGGGAGTGACGGAGATTACACGGGGAGTGACGGGGATTACACGGGGAGTGACGGGGATTACACGGGGAGTGACTGGGATTACACGGGGGAGTGACACGGATTACACGGGGGAGTGACACGGATTACACGGGGGAGTGACGGGGATTACACGGGGGAGTGACGGGGATTACACGGGGGAGTGACTGAGATTACACGGGGAGTGACGGGGATTACACGGGGAGTGACGGGGATTACACGGGGAGTGACGGGGATTACACGGGGGAGTGACGGGGATTACACGGGGAGTGACGGGGATTACACGGGGAGTGACGGGGATTACACGGGGAGTGACGGGGATTACACGGGGAGTGACGGGGATTACACGGGGAGTGACGGGGATTACACGGGGAGTGACGGGCATTACACGGGGAGTGACGGGGATTACACGGGGGAGTGACTGAGATTACACGGGGAGTGACGGGGATTACACGGGGAGTGACGGGGATTACACGGGGAGTGACGGGGATTACACGGGGAGTGACGGGGATTACACGTGGAGTGACGGGGATTACACGGGGAGTGACGGGGATTACAGGGGGAGTGACGGGGATTACAGGGGGAGTGACGGGGATTACACGGAGAGTGACGGGGATTACACGGGGGAGTGACTGAGATTACACGGGGGAGTGACTGAGATTACACGGGGAGTGACGGGGATTACACGGGGAGTGACGGGGATTACACGGGGGAGTGACTGAGATTACACGGGGAGTGACGGGGATTACACGGGGGAGTGACGGGGATTACACGGGGAGTGACGGGGATTACAGGGGGAGTGACGGGGATTACACGGGGAGTGACGGGGATTACACGGGGAGTGACGGGGATTACACGGGGAGTGACGGGGATTACACGGGGAGTGACGGGGATTACACGGGGAGTGACTGAGATTACACGGGGAGTGACTGAGATTACACGGGGAGTGACTGAGATTACAGGGGGAGTGACGGGGATTACACGGGGAGTGACGGGGATTACACGGGGAGTGACGGGGATTACAGGGGGAGTGACGGGGATTACACGGGGAGTGACGGGGATTACACGGGGAGTGACGGGGATTACACGGGGAGTGACTGAGATTACACGGGGGAGTGATGGGGAGTGACGGGGATTACACGGGGGAGTGTCGGGGATTACACGGGGAGTGACGGGGATTACACGGGGAGTGACGGGGATTACACGGGGAGTGACGGGGATTACACGGGGAGTGACGGGGATTACACGGGGGAGTGACGGGGATTACACGGGGGAGTGACGGGGATTACACGGGGAGTGACGGGGATTACACGGGGAGTGACGGGGATTACACGGGGGAGTGACGGGGATTACAGGGGGAGTGACGGGGATTACACGGGGAGTGACGGGGATTACACGGGGAGTGACGGGGATTACACAGGGAGTGACGGGGATTACACAGGGAGTGACGGGAATTACACGGGGGAGTGACGGGGATTACGCAGGGAGTGACGGGAATTACACGGGGGAGTGACGGGGATTACACGGTGGAGTGACGGGGATTACACGGGGAGTGACGGGGATTACACGGGGGCGAGACGGGGATTACACGGGGAGTGACGGGGATTACACGGGGAGTGACGGGGATTACACGGGGGAGTGACGGGGATTACACGGGGGAGTGACGGGGATTACACGGGGAGTGACGGGGATTACACGGGGGGGTGACGGGGATTACAGGGGGAGTGACGGGGATTACACGGGGAGTGACGGGGATTACACGGGGAGTGACGGGGATTACACGGGGGAGTGACGGGAATTACACGGGGGAGTGACGGGAATTACACGGGGAGTGACGGGGATTACAGGGGGGTGACGGGGATTACACGGGGAGTGACGGGGATTACACGGGGAGTGACGGGGAGTGACGGGGATTACACGGGGAGTGACGGGAATTACACGGGGGAGTGACGGGGATTACAGGGGGAGTGACGGGGATTACACGGGGAGTGACGGGGATTACACGGGGAGTGACGGGGATTACACGGGGAGTGACGGGGATTACACGGGGAGTGACTGGGATTACACGGGGAGTGACTGGGATTACACGGGGGGGTGACGGGGATTACAGGGGGAGTGACAGGGATTACACGGGGAGTGACGGGGATTACACGGGGAGTGACGGGGATTACACGGGGGAGTGACGGGGATTACACGGGGGAGTGACGGGAATTACAGGGGGATGGGAACCAATGCAGGGAGACAGAGGGAAACAAAAAGGAGCCAAAAGCAAAAGACAGAAAGGAGATGAGGAAAAGTGTAGGGCAGAGAAACCCAAGGCAAAGAACAAAAAGGGCCACTGTACAGCAAAATTCTAAAAGGACAAAGGGTGTTAATAAAACAAGCCTGAAGGCTTTGTGTCTTAATGCAAGGAGTATCCGCAATAAGGTGGATGAATTAATTGTGCAAATAGATGTTAACAAATATGATGTGATTGGGATTACGGAGACGTGGCTCCAGGATGATCAGGGCTGGGAACTCAACATTCAGGGGTATTCAACATTCAGGAAGGATAGAATAAAAGGAAAAGGAGGTGGGGTAGCATTGCTGGTTAAAGAGGAGATTAATGCAATAGTTAGGAAAGACATTAGCTTGGATGATGTGGAATCTATATGGGTAGAGCTGCAGAACACCAAAGGGCAAAAAACGTTAGTAGGAGTTGTGTACAGACCTCCAAACAGTAGTAGGGATGTTGGGGAGGGCATCAAACAGGAAATTAGGGGTGCATGCAATAAAGGTGTAGCAGTTATAATGGGTGACTTTAATATGCACATAGATTGGGCTAGCCAAACTGGAAGCAATACGGTGGAGGAGGATTTCCTGGAGTGCATAAGGGATGGATTTCTAGACCAATATGTTGAGGAACCAACTAGGGGGGAGGCCATCTTAGACTGGGTGTTGTGTAATGAGAGAGGATTAATTAGCAATCTCATTGTGCGAGGCCCCTTGGGGAAGAGTGACCATAATATGGTGGAATTCTGCATTAGGATGGAGAATGAAACAGTAATTTCAGAGACCATGGTCCAGAACTTAAAGAAGGGTAACTTTGAAGGTATGAGGCGTGAATTGGCTAGGATAGATTGGCGAATGATACTTAGGGGGTTGACTGTGGATGGGCAATGGCAGACATTTAGAGACCGCATGGATGAAGTACAACAATTGTACATTCCTGTCTGGCGTAAAAATAAAAAGGGGAAGGTGGCTCAACCGTGGCTATCTAGGGAAATCAGGGATAGTATTAAAGCCAAGGAAGTGGCATACAAATTGGCCAGAAATAGCAGCGAACCTGGGGACTGGGAGAAATTTAGAACTCAGCAGAGGAGGACAAAGGGTTTGATTAGGACAGGGAAAATGGAGTACGAGAAGAAGCTTGCAGGGAACATTAAGGCGGATTGCAAAAGTTTCTATAGGTATGTAAAGAGAAAAAGGTTGGTGAAGACAAACGTAGGTCCCCTGCAGTCAGAATCAGGGGAAGTCATAACGGGGAACAAAGAAATGGCGGATCAATTGAACAAGTACTTTGGTTCGGTATTCACTAAGGAGGATACAAACAACCTTCCGGATATAAAAGGGGTCAGAGGGTCTAGTAAGGAAGAGGAACTGAGGGAAATCTTTATTAGTCGGGAAATTGTGTTGGGGAAATTGATGGGATTGAAGGCCGATAAATCCCCAGGGCCTGATGGCCTGCATCCTAGAGTACTTAAGGAGGTGGCCTTGGAAATAGCGGATGCATTGACAGTCATTTTCCAACATTCCATTGACTCTGGATCAGTTCCTATGGAGTGGAGGGTAGCCAATGTAACCCCACTTTTTAAAAAAGGAGGGAGAGAGAAAACAGGGAATTATAGACCGGTCAGCCTGACCTCAGTAGTGGGTAAAATGATGGAATCAATTATTAAGGATGTCATAGCAGTGCATCTGGAAAATGGTGACATGATAGGTCGAAGTCAGCATGGATTTGTGAAAGGGAAATCATGCTTGACAAATCTTCTGGAATTTTTTGAGGATGTTTCCAGTAAAGTGGACAAAGGAGAACCAGTTGATGTGGTATATTTGGACTTTCAGAAGGCTTTCGACAAGGTCCCACACAAGAGATTAATGTGCAAAGTTAAAGCACATGGGATTGGGGTAGTGTGCTGACGTGGATTGAGAACTGGTTGTCAGACAGGAAGCAAAGAGTAGGAGTAAACGGGTACTTTTCAGAATGGCAGGCAGTGACTAGTGGAGTGCCGCAAGGTTCTGTGCTGGGGCCCCAGCTGTTTACACTGTACATTAATGATTTAGACGAGGGGATTAAATGCAGTATCTCCAAATTTGCGGATGATACTAAGTTGGGTGGCAGTGTGAGCTGCGAGGAGGATGCTATTAGGCTGCAGAGTGACTTGGATAGGTTAGGTGAGTGGGCAAATGCATGGCAGATGAAGTATAATGTGGATAAATGTGAGGTTATCCACTTTGGTGGTAAAAACAGAGAGACAGACTATTATCTGAATGGTGACAGATTAGGAAAAGGGAAGGTGCAACGAGACCTGGGTGTCATGGTACATCAGTCATTGAAGGTTGGCATGCAGGTACAGCAGGCGGTTAAGAAAGCAAATGGCATGTTGGCCTTCATAGCGAGGGGATTTGAATACAGGGGCAGGGAGGTGTTGCTACAGTTGTACAGGGCCTTGGTGAGGCCACACCTGGAGTATTGTGTACAGTTTTGGTCTCCTAACTTGAGGAAGGACATTCTTGCTATTGAGGGAGTGCAGCGAAGGTTCACCAGACTGATTCCCGGGATGGCGGGACTGACATATCAAGAAAGATTGGATCAATTGGGCTTGTATTCACTGGAGTTCAGAAGAATGAGAGGGGACCTCATAGAAACGTTTAAAATTCTGACGGGTTTAGACAGGTTAGATGCAGAAAGAATGTTCCCAATGTTGGGGAGGTCCAGAACCAGGGGTCACAGTCTGAGGATAAGGGGTAAGCCATTTAGGACCGAGATGAGGAGAAACTTCTTCACCCAGAGAGTGGTGAACCTGTGGAATTCTCTACCACAGAAAGTAGTTGAGGCCAATTCACTAAATATATTCAAAAGGGAGTTAGATGAAGTCCTTACTACTCGGGGGATCAAGGGTTATGGCGAGAAAGCAGGAAGGGGGTACTGAAGTTTCATGTTCAGCCATGAACTCATTGAATGGCGGTGCAGGCTAGAAGGGCTGAATGGCCTGCTCCTGCACCTATTTTCTATGTTTCTATGTTACACGGGGAGTGACGGGGATTACACGGGGAGTGACGGTGATTACACGGGGGAGTGACGGGAATTACACGGGGGAGTGATTGAGATTACACGGGGGGGTGACGGGGATTACACGGGGGGGAGTGTCGGGGATTACACGGGGAGTGACGGGGATTACAGGGGGAGTGACGGGGGTTACACGGGGAGTGACGGGGATTACAGGGGGAGTGACGGGGAGTACACGGGGAGTGACGGGAATTACACGGGGAGTGACGGGGATTACACGGGGAGTGACGGGGATTACAGGGGGAGTGACGGGGATTACAGGGGGAGTGACGGGGATTACACGGGGGAGTGACGGGGATTACACGGGGGAGTGACGGGGATTACACGGGGAGTGACGGGGATTACACGGGGAGTGACGGGGATTACACGGGGAGTGACGGGGATTACACGGGGAGTGACACGGATTACACGGGGGAGTGACGGGAATTACACGGGGGAGTGACGGGAATTACAGGGGGAGTGATTGAGATTACACGGGGGGGTGACGGGGATTACACGGGGGGGAGTGTCGGGGATTACACGGGGAGTGACGGGGATTACAGGGGGAGTGACGGGGGTTACACGGGGAGTGACGGGGATTACAGGGGGAGTGACGGGGAGTACACGGGGAGTGACGGGGATTACATGGGGAGTGACGGGGATTACAGGGGGAGTGACGGGGATTACACGGGGAGTGACGGGGATTACAGGGGGAGTGACGGGGATTACACGGGGAGTGACGGGGATTACACGGGGAGTGACGGGGATTACACGGGGAGTGACGGGGATTACACGGGGAGTGACTGGGATTACACGGGGAGTGACAGGGATTACACGGCGGAGTGACGGGGATTACACGGGGAGTGACGGGGATTACACGGGGAGTGACGGGGATTACAGGGGGAGTGACGGGGATTACACGGGGGAGTGACTGAGATTACAGGGGGAGTGACGGGGATTACACGGGGAGTGACGGGGATTACACGGGGAGTGACGGGGATTACACGGGGAGTGACGGGGATTACACGGGGAGTGACGGGGATTACACGGGGGAGTGACGGGGATTACACGGGGAGTGACGGGGATTACACGGGGAGTGACGGGGATTACACGGGGAGTGACGGGGATTACACGGGGAGTGACTGGGATTACACGGGAAGTGACGGGGATTACACGGGGAGTGACGGGGATTACACGGGGGAGTGACGGGGATTACACGGGGAGTGACGGGGATTACAAGGGGAGTGACGGGGATTACACGGGGGAGTGACGGGGATTACACGGGGATTACACGGGGGAGTGACGGGGATTACACGGGGAATGACGGGGATTACACGGGGAGTGACGGGGATTACACGGGGAGTGACGGGGATTACACGGGGAGTGACGGGGATTACACGGGGAGTGACGGGGATTACACGGGGAGTGACTGGGATTACAGGGGGAGTGACTGAGATTACACGGGGAGTGACTGAGATTACACGGGGAGTGACGGGGATTACACGGGGAGTGACTGAGATTACACGGGGGGGTGACGGGGATTACAGGGGGAGTGACGGGGATTACAGGGGGAGTGACGGGGATTACACGGGGAGTGACTGGGATTACACGGGGAGTGACAGGGATTACACGGCGGAGTGACGGGGATTACACGGGGAGTGACGGGGATTACACGGGGAGTGACGGGGATTACAGGGGGAGTGACGGGGATTACACGGGGGAGTGACGGGGATTACAGGGGGAGTGACGGGGATTACACGGGGAGTGACGGGGATTACACGGGGAGTGACGGGGATTACACGGGGAGTGACGGGGATTACACGGGGAGTGACGGGGATTACACGGGGGAGTGACTGGGATTACACGGGGAGTGACGGGGATTACACGGGGAGTGACGGGGATTACACGGGGAGTGACGGGGATTACACGGGGAGTGACTGGGATTACACGGGAAGTGACGGGGATTACACGGGGAGTGACGGGGATTACACGGGGGAGTGACGGGGATTACACGGGGAGTGACGGGGATTACAAGGGGAGTGACGGGGATTACACGGGGGAGTGACGGGGATTACACGGGGATTACACGGGGGAGTGACGGGGATTACACGGGGAATGACGGGGATTACACGGGGAGTGACGGGGATTACACGGGGAGTGACGGGGATTACACGGGGAGTGACGGGGATTACACGGGGAGTGACGGGGATTACACGGGGAGTGACGGGGATTACACGGGGAGTGACTGGGATTACAGGGGGAGTGACTGAGATTACACGGGGAGTGACGGGGATTACACGGGGAGTGACTGAGATTACACGGGGAGTGACTGAGATTACACGGGGGGGTGACGGGGATTACAGGGGGAGTGACGGGGATTACACGGGGAGTGACTGGGATTACACGGGGGGGTGACGGGGATTACAGGGGGAGTGACGGGGATTACACGGGGAGTGACGGGGATTACACGGGGAGTGACGGGGATTACACGGGGAGTGACGGGGATTACACGGGGAGTGACTGGGATTACACGGGGAGTGACGGGGATTACACGGGGAGTGACGGGGATTACAGGGGGAGTGAGTGATATTACACGGGGAGTGACGGGGATTACACGGGGAGTGACGGGGATTACAGGGGGAGTGACGGGGATTACAGGGGGAGTGACGGGGATTACACGGGGGGAGTGACGGGGATTACACGGGGGGAGTGACGGGGATTACACGGGGAGTGACGGGGATTACACGGGGAGTGACGGGGATTACACGGGGGGGTGACGGGGATTACACGGGGAGTGACGGGGATTACACGGGGAGTGACGGGGATTACACGGGGAGTGACTGGGATTACACGGGGGAGTGACGCGGATTACACGGGGGAGTGATGCGGATTACACGGGGGAGTGACGCGGATTACACGGGGGAGTGACTGGGATTACACGGGGAGTGACGGGGATTACACGGGGAGTGACGGGGATTACACGGGGAGTGACGGGGATTACACGGGGAGTGACGGGGATTACACGGGGGAGTGACACGGATTACACGGGGGAGTGACGGGGATTACACGGGGGAGTGACGGGGATTACACGGGGAGTGACACGGATTACACGGGGAGTGACACGGATTACACGGGGGAGTGACGCGGATTACACGGGGGAGTGACACGGATTACACGGGGGAGTGACGGGGATTACACGGGGAGTGACTGGGATTACACGGGGGAGTGACACGGATTACACGGGGGAGTGACACGGATTACACGGGGGAGTGACGCGGATTACACGGGGGAGTGACTGGGATTACACGGGGGAGTGACGCGGATTACACAGGGGAGTGACGGGGATTACACGGGGGAGTGACGGGGATTACACGGGGGAGTGACGCGGATTACACAGGGGAGTGACGCGGATTACACAGGGGAGTGACGGGGATTACACGGGGGAGTGACGCGGATTACACAGGGGAGTGACGGGGATTACACGGGGGAGTGACGGGGATTACACGGGGAGTGACGGGAATTACACAGGGGAGTGACGGGAATTACACAGGGTAGTGACGGGAATTACACGGGGAGTAACACAGTCCCAGCCTCCCCCTCCCACCGTGCTGTACATTACACACTCCCAGCTTCCCCCTGGGTACTCACCACCGCCTCTTCGAACAGCTCTCGCAGTTTCTGCTCCGACTCTCCGGACACTCCGGACACAATCTCCGTGGCAGCGACTTTCAGCATGGGAAGCTCCAGCTCCTGGGGGAACATCGTAACCAGGGGTTACACCAGTGGGAACACCGCAATTCACAACACAAGAACTAGGAACAGGAGTCGGTCACACGGCCCCTCGAGCCTACTCCGCCATTCAATAAAATCATGGCTTGTCATCGACCTCAACTCCACTCTCCCGCCCGATCCCTAAATCCCCCCGACAGTCCACAAATCTATCTCACCTTGACTATACTTAACAACTCCGCATTCACAGCCTCTGGGGTAGAGAATGCCAAAGATTCACAACCCTCTTTGTGAAGAAATTCCTCTTCATCTCATAAATGGCCGACCCCTTTTCCTGAGACTGTGCCCCCTAGATTGTCCAGCCTGGGGAAACAACTCTCTCAGCATCAATTAGATCACCTCTCATTCCTCTTAACTCCACACCCCTTACAATAAAGGCCAACATGCCATTTGCCTCCCTAATTGCTTCCTGTACCTCACTTTGTGTTTCCTGTACGAGGACACCCGCAGGGATCAGTGCTGGGGGATCAGTGCTGGGGCCTCAGCTATTTAGAATCTATATTAATGATCGAGATGAAGGGATTGAGTGTAATGTATCCAAGTGTGCTGACGACACAAAGCTCTGAACAGCAACATTTAATAGTTTATCACCATTTGAAAAAATATTTGTTTTTTCTATTCTACCTACCAAAGTGAACAACCTCTAATTTCTCCACATTATACTCCATCTGCCACCTTACTGGCCACTCACTTAGTCTATCTATATCCCTGTGCAGAGGCTTTGTGTTCTCCTCACAGCTTACTGTCCCACCTAGCTTTGTATTGGCAGCAAATTTGGATACATTACACTCGGTCCCTTCATTTAGGTCATTAATATAGATCGTAAATAGCTGAGGCCCCAGCACTGATCCCTGCAGCACGCCACTAGTTACTGTTTGCCAACCGGAAAATGACCCGTTTATCCCAACTCTCTGCTTTCTGTCCATTAGCCAAACCTCTATCCATGCTAATACATTACCCCCAATCCCAGGAGCCTTTAACTTGCGTAGCAACCTTTTCTGTGGCACCTTATCGAATGCCTTTTGGAAATCCAAATATATTACATCCATTGGTTCCCCTTTACCCTGCTAGTTACATCTTCAATATGTTAAACACGATTTCCCTTTCATAAAACCATGTTCACTGCCTAATCATGTGATGATTTTCTAAGTGCCCTGATACCACTTCCTTAATAATGGATTCCAGCATTATGGAGCAGGACATTCTCCGAGACCCCACACCGGGACATTTCCCGAGACCCCACACCCCACACCGGGACATTCCCTGAGACCCCACACCAGGACATTCCCCGTGACCCCACACCGGGACATTCCCCGAGACCCCACACCCCACACCGGGACATTTCCCGAGACCCCACACCAGGACATTCCCCGAGACCCCACACCGGGACATTCCCCGAGACCCCACACCCCACACCAGGACATTCCCCGAGACCCCACACCCCACATCGGGACATTCCCCGAGACCCCACACCCCACATCGGGACATTCCCCGAGACCCCACACCGGGACATTCCCCGAGACCCCACACCGGGACATTCCCCGAGACCCCACACCGGGACATTCCCCGAGACCCCACACCGGGACATTCCCCGAGACCCCACATCGGGACATTCCCCGAGACCCCACACCGGGACATTCCCCGAGACCCCACACCAGGACATTCCCCGAGACCCCACACCCCACACCGGGACATTCCCTGAGACCCCACATCGGGACATTCCCCGAGACCCCACACCGGGACATTCCCTGAGACCCCACACCGGGACATTCCCCGAGACCCCACACCCCACACCGGGACATTCCCCGAGACCCCACACCCCACACCGGGACATTCCCCGAGACCCCACACCCCACACCGGGACATTCCCCGAGACCCCACACCGGGACATTCCCCGAGACCCCACATCGGGACATTCCCCGAGACCCCACACCCCACACCGGGACATTCCCCGAGACCCCACACCGGGACATTCCCCGAGACCCCACACCAGGACATTCCCCGAGACCCCACACCCCACACCGGGACATTCCCCGAGACCCCACACCGGGACATTCCCCGAGACCCCACACCGGGACATTCCCCGAGACCCCACACCCCACACCGGGACATTCCCCGAGACCCCACACCAGGACATTCCCCGAGACCCCACACCCCACATCGGGACATTCCCCGAGACCCCACACCGGGACATTCCCCGAGACCCCACACCCCACATCGGGACATTCCCCGAGACCCCACACCAGGACATTCCCCGAGACCCCACACCCCACATCGGGACATTCCCCGAGACCCCACACCGGGACATTCCCCGAGACCCCACATCGGGACATTCCCCGAGACCCCACACCAGGACATTCCCCGAGACCCCACACCCCACACCGGGACATTCCCCGAGACCCCACACCGGGACATTCCCCGAGACCCCACACCGGGACATTCCCCGAGACCCCACATCGGGACATTCCCCGAGACCCCACACCCCACATCGGGACATTCCCCGAGACCCCACACCGGGACATTCCCCGAGACCCCACACCAGGACATTCCCCGAGACCCCACACCGGGACATTCCCCGAGACCCCACACCGGGACATTCCCCGAGACCCCACACCCCACACCGGGACATTCCCCGAGACCCCACACCGGGACATTCCCCGAGACCCCACACCAGGACATTCCCCGAGACCCCACACCAGGACATTCCCCGAGACCCCACATCGGGACATTCCCCGAGACCCCACACCGGGACATTCCCCGAGACCCCACACCCCACACCGGGACATTCCCCGAGACCCCACACCGGGACATTCCCCGAGACCCCACACCAGGACATTCCCCGAGACCCCACACCGGGACATTCCCCGAGACCCCACATCGGGACATTCCCCGAGACCCCACACCAGGACATTCCCCGAGACCCCACACCCCACACCGGGACATTCCCCGAGACCCCACATCGGGACATTCCCCGAGACCCCACACCAGGACATTCCCCGAGACCCCACACCAGGACATTCCCCGAGACCCCACACCAGGACATTCCCCGAGACCCCACATCGGGACATTCCCCGAGACCCCACATCGGGACATTCCCCGAGACCCCACACCAGGACATTCCCCGAGACCCCACACCAGGACATTCCCCGAGACCCCACACCGGGACATTCCCCGAGACCCCACATCGGGACATTCCCCGAGACCCCACACCAGGACATTCCCCGAGACCCCACACCAGGACATTCCCCGAGACCCCACACCAGGACATTCCCCGAGACCCCACATCGGGACATTCCCCGAGACCCCACATCGGGACATTCCCCGAGACCCCACACCAGGACATTCCCCGAGACCCCACACCAGGACATTCCCCGAGACCCCACACCGGGACATTCCCCGAGACCCCACATCGGGACATTCCCCGAGACCCCACATCGGGACATTCCCCGAGACCCCACACCGGGACATTCCCCGAGACCCCACACCGGGACATTCCCCGAGACCCCACATCGGGACATTCCCCGAGACCCCACACCAGGACATTCCCCGAGACCCCACACCCCACACCGGGACATTCCCCGAGACCCCACACCAGGACATTCCCCGAGACCCCACACCCCACACCGGGACATTCCCCGAGACCCCACACCCCACACCAGGACATTCCCCGAGACCCCACACCGGGACATTCCCCGAGACCCCACATCGGGACATTCCCCGAGACCCCACACCAGGACATTCCCCGAGACCCCACATCGGGACATTCCCCGAGACCCCACATCGGGACATTCCCCGAGACCCCACACCAGGACATTCCCCGAGACCCCACACCGGGACATTCCCCGAGACCCCACACCGGGACATTCCCCGAGACCCCACACCGGGACATTCCCCGAGACCCCACACCGGGACATTCCCCGAGACCCCACATCGGGACATTCCCCGAGACCCCACATCGGGACATTCCCTGAGACCCCACACCGGGACATTCCCCGAGACCCCACACCCCACACCAGGACATTCCCTGAGACCCCACACCGGGACATTCCCCGAGACCCCACACCCCACACCAGGACATTCCCTGAGACCCCACACCAGGACATTCCCTGAGACCCCACACCAGGACATTCCCCGAGACCCCACACCAGGACATTCCCCGAGACCCCACACCAGGACATTCCCCGAGACCCCACACCAGGACATTCCCCGAGACCCCACACCGGGACATTCCCCGAGACCCCACACCAGGACATTCTCCGAGACCCCACACCCCACACCGGGACATTCCCCGAGACCCCACACCCCACACCGGGACATTCCCCGAGACCCCACACCGGGACATTCCCCGAGACCCCACATCGGGACATTCCCCGAGACCCCACACCGGGACATTCCCCGAGACCCCACATCGGGACATTCCCCGAGACCCCACACCGGGACATTCCCCGAGACCCCACACCGGGACATTCCCCGAGACCCCACATCGGGACATTCCCCGAGACCCCACATCGGGACATTCCCCGAGACCCCACACCAGGACATTCCCCGAGACCCCACACCAGGACATTCCCCGAGACCCCACACCAGGACATTCCCTGAGACCCCACACCGGGACATTCCCCGAGACCCCACACCGGGACATTCCCCGAGACCCCACACCGGGACATTCCCCGAGACCCCACACCCCACACCGGGACATTCCCCGAGACCCCACACCAGGACATTCCCCGAGACCCCACACCGGGACATTCCCCGAGACCCCACATCGGGACATTCCCCGAGACCCCACACCGGGACATTCCCCGAGACCCCACACCGGGACATTCCCCGAGACCCCACACCGGGACATTCCCCGAGACCCCACACCGGGACATTCCCCGAGACCCCACACCAGGACATTCCCCGAGACCCCACACCGGGACATTCCCCGAGACCCCACACCAGGACATTCCCCGAGACCCCACACCGGGACATTCCCCGAGACCCCACACCGGGACATTCCCCGAGACCCCACACCGGGACATTCCCCGAGACCCCACACCAGGACATTCCCTGAGACCCCACATCGGGACATTCCCCGAGACCCCACACCGGGACATTCCCCGAGACCCCACACCGGGACATTCCCCGAGACCCCACACCAGGACATTCTCCGAGACCCCACACCGGGACATTCCCCGAGACCCCACACCGGGACATTCCCCGAGACCCCACACCGGGACATTCCCCGAGACCCCACACCGGGACATTCCCCGAGACCCCACATCGGGACATTCCCCGAGACCCCACACCGGGACATTCCCCGAGACCCCACACCGGGACATTCCCTGAGACCCCACATCGGGACATTCCCCGAGACCCCACACCGGGACATTCCCCGAGACCCCACACCGGGACATTCCCCGAGACCCCACATCGGGACATTCCCCGAGACCCCACATCGGGACATTCCCCGAGACCCCACACCCCACACCGGGACATTCCCCGAGACCCCACATCGGGACATTCCCCGAGACCCCACACCCCACACCGGGACATTCCCCGAGACCCCACACCCCACATCGGGACATTCCCCGAGACCCCACACCGGGACATTCCCCGAGACCCCACACCGGGACATTCCCCGAGACCCCACACCGGGACATTCCCCGAGACCCCACACCAGGACATTCCCCGAGACCCCACACCGGGACATTCCCCGAGACCCCACACCAGGACATTCCCCGAGACCCCACACCGGGACATTCCCCGAGACCCCACATCGGGACATTCCCCGAGACCCCACACCCCACACCGGGACATTCCCCGAGACCCCACATCGGGACATTCCCCGAGACCCCACACCAGGACATTCCCCGAGACCCCACATCGGGACATTCCCCGAGACCCCACATCGGGACATTCCCCGAGACCCCACACCGGGACATTCCCCGAGACCCCACACCCCACACCAGGACATTCCCCGAGACCCCACACCGGGACATTCCCCGAGACCCCACATCGGGACATTCCCCGAGACCCCACACCCCACATCGGGACATTCCCCGAGACCCCACATCGGGACATTCCCCGAGACCCCACACCCCACACCGGGACATTCCCCGAGACCCCACACCGGGACATTCCCCGAGACCCCACACCAGGACATTCCCCGAGACCCCACATCGGGACATTCCCCGAGACCCCACATCGGGACATTCCCCGAGACCCCACACCAGGACATTCCCCGAGACCCCACACCGGGACATTCCCCGAGACCCCACACCAGGACATTCCCCGAGACCCCACACCGGGACATTCCCCGAGACCCCACATCGGGACATTCCCCGAGACCCCACACCGGGACATTCCCCGAGACCCCACACCAGGACATTCCCCGAGACCCCACACCAGGACATTCCCCGAGACCCCACACCCCACACCGGGACATTCCCCGAGACCCCACACCAGGACATTCCCCGAGACCCCACACCGGGACATTCCCCGAGACCCCACACCAGGACATTCCCCGAGACCCCACATCGGGACATTCCCCGAGACCCCACACCAGGACATTCCCCGAGACCCCACACCGGGACATTCCCCGAGACCCCACATCGGGACATTCCCCGAGACCCCACACCAGGACATTCCCCGAGACCCCACACCGGGACATTCCCCGAGACCCCACACCAGGACATTCCCCGAGACCCCACACCGGGACATTCCCCGAGACCCCACACCGGGACATTCCCCGAGACCCCACACCGGGACATTCTCCGAGACCCCACACCCCACACCGGGACATTCCCCGAGACCCCACACCGGGACATTCCCCGAGACCCCACACCGGGACATTCCCCGAGACCCCACACCGGGACATTCCCCGAGACCCCACACCGGGACATTCCCCGAGACCCCACACCGGGACATTCCCCGAGACCCCACACCCCACACCGGGACATTCCCCGAGACCCCACACCGGGACATTCCCTGAGACCCCACATCGGGACATTCCCCGAGACCCCACATCGGGACATTCCCCGAGACCCCACACCAGGACATTCTCCGAGACCCCACACCGGGACATTCCCCGAGACCCCACACCGGGACATTCCCCGAGACCCCACATCGGGACATTCCCCGAGACCCCACACCAGGACATTCCCCGAGACCCCACACCGGGACATTCCCCGAGACCCCACACCAGGACATTCCCCGAGACCCCACACCAGGACATTCCCCGAGACCCCACACCGGGACATTCCCCGAGACCCCACACCGGGACATTCCCCGAGACCCCACACCGGGACATTCCCCGAGACCCCACACCGGGACATTCCCCGAGACCCCACACCGGGACATTCCCCGAGACCCCACACCGGGACATTCCCCGAGACCCCACACCGGGACATTCCCCGAGACCCCACACCGGGACATTCCCCGAGACCCCACACCAGGACATTCCCCGAGACCCCACATCGGGACATTCCCCGAGACCCCACACCGGGACATTCCCCGAGACCCCACACCAGGACATTCCCCGAGACCCCACACCAGGACATTCCCCGAGACCCCACATCGGGACATTCCCCGAGACCCCACATCGGGACATTTCCCGAGACCCCACACCGGGACATTCCCCGAGACCCCACACCGGGACATTCCCCGAGACCCCACACCCCACACCGGGACATTCCCCGAGACCCCACACCAGGACATTCCCCGAGACCCCACATCGGGACATTCCCCGAGACCCCACACCCCACACCGGGACATTCCCCGAGACCCCACACCAGGACATTCCCCGAGACCCCACATCGGGACATTCCCCGAGACCCCACATCGGGACATTCCCCGAGACCCCACACCGGGACATTCCCCGAGACCCCACACCAGGACATTCCCCGAGACCCCACACCGGGACATTCCCCGAGACCCCACACCGGGACATTCCCCGAGACCCCACATCGGGACATTCCCCGAGACCCCACACCCCACACCGGGACATTCCCCGAGACCCCACACCCCACACCGGGACATTCCCCGAGACCCCACACCGGGACATTCCCCGAGACCCCACACCGGGACATTCCCCGAGACCCCACACCGGGACATTCCCCGAGACCCCACACCGGGACATTCCCCGAGACCCCACATCGGGACATTCCCCGAGACCCCACATCGGGACATTCCCCGAGACCCCACACCGGGACATTCCCCGAGACCCCACATCGGGACATTCCCCGAGACCCCACATCGGGACATTCCCCGAGACCCCACACCGGGACATTCCCCGAGACCCCACACCGGGACATTCCCCGAGACCCCACACCGGGACATTCCCCGAGACCCCACACCGGGACATTCCCCGAGACCCCACACCCCACACCGGGACATTCCCCGAGACCCCACACCGGGACATTCCCCGAGACCCCACACCAGGACATTCCCCGAGACCCCACACCGGGACATTCCCCGAGACCCCACATCGGGACATTCCCCGAGACCCCACACCGGGACATTCCCTGAGACCCCACACCGGGACATTCCCCGAGACCCCACACCGGGACATTCCCCGAGACCCCACACCCCACACCGGGACATTCCCCGAGACCCCACACCGGGACATTCCCCGAGACCCCACACCAGGACATTCCCCGAGACCCCACACCGGGACATTCCCCGAGACCCCACACCGGGACATTCCCCGAGACCCCACACCGGGACATTCCCCGAGACCCCACACCGGGACATTCCCCGAGACCCCACATCGGGACATTCCCCGAGACCCCACACCGGGACATTTCCCGAGACCCCACACCGGGACATTCCCCGAGACCCCACACCGGGACATTCCCCGAGACCCCACACCGGGACATTCCCCGAGACCCCACACCCCACACCAGGACATTCCCCGAGACCCCACACCAGGACATTCCCCGAGACCCCACATCGGGACATTCCCCGAGACCCCACACCGGGACATTCCCCGAGACCCCACACCGGGACATTCCCCGAGACCCCACACCCCACACCGGGACATTCCCCGAGACCCCACACCCCACACCAGGACATTCCCCGAGACCCCACACCAGGACATTCCCCGAGACCCCACACCGGGACATTCCCCGAGACCCCACACCGGGACATTCCCCGAGACCCCACACCCCACACCGGGACATTCCCCGAGACCCCACACCGGGACATTCCCCGAGACCCCACACCCCACACCGGGACATTCCCCGAGACCCCACACCAGGACATTCCCCGAGACCCCACACCAGGACATTCCCCGAGACCCCACACCGGGACATTCCCCGAGACCCCACACCGGGACATTCCCTGAGACCCCACACCGGGACATTCCCCGAGACCCCACACCGGGACATTCCCCGAGACCCCACACCGGGACATTCCCTGAGACCCCACATCGGGACATTCCCCGAGACCCCACACCGGGACATTCCCCGAGACCCCACATCGGGACATTCCCCGAGACCCCACATCGGGACATTTCCCGAGACCCCACACCGGGACATTCCCCGAGACCCCACACCCCACACCGGGACATTCCCCGAGACCCCACACCCCACATCGGGACATTCCCCGAGACCCCACACCAGGACATTCCCCGAGACCCCACACCGGGACATTCCCCGAGACCCCACACCCCACACCGGGACATTCCCCGAGACCCCACACCAGGACATTCCCCGAGACCCCACATCGGGACATTCCCCGAGACCCCACATCGGGACATTCCCCGAGACCCCACACCGGGACATTCCCCGAGACCCCACATCGGGACATTCCCCGAGACCCCACACCCCACACCGGGACATTCCCCGAGACCCCACACCCCACACCGGGACATTCCCCGAGACCCCACACCGGGACATTCCCCGAGACCCCACACCAGGACATTCCCCGAGACCCCACATCGGGACATTCCCCGAGACCCCACACCGGGACATTTCCCGAGACCCCACACCGGGACATTCCCCGAGACCCCACACCGGGACATTCCCCGAGACCCCACACCGGGACATTCCCCGAGACCCCACACCCCACACCGGGACATTCCCCGAGACCCCACACCGGGACATTCCCCGAGACCCCACACCCCACACCGGGACATTCCCCGAGACCCCACACCCCACATCGGGACATTCCCCGAGACCCCACACCCCACACCGGGACATTCCCCGAGACCCCACACCCCACACCGGGACATTCCCCGAGACCCCACACCGGGACATTCCCCGAGATCCCACACCGGGACATTCCCCGAGACCCCACACCAGGACATTCCCCGAGACCCCACACCCCACACCGGGACATTCCCCGAGACCCCACACCAGGACATTCCCCGAGACCCCACACCAGGACATTCCCCGAGACCCCACACCAGGACATTCCCCGAGACCCCACATCGGGACATTTCCCGAGACCCCACACCGGGACATTCCCCGAGACCCCACATCGGGACATTCCCCGAGACCCCACACCGGGACATTCCCCGAGACCCCACACCGGGACATTCCCCGAGACCCCACACCGGGACATTCCCCGAGACCCCACATCGGGACATTCCCCGAGACCCCACATCGGGACATTTCCCGAGACCCCACACCGGGACATTCCCCGAGACCCCACATCGGGACATTCCCCGAGACCCCACACCGGGACATTCCCCGAGACCCCACATCGGGACATTCCCCGAGACCCCACACCGGGACATTCCCTGAGACCCCACACCAGGACATTCCCCGAGACCCCACACCAGGACATTCCCCGAGACCCCACACCGGGACATTCCCCGAGACCCCACACCGGCACATTCCCCGAGACCCCACACCAGGACATTCCCCGAGACCCCACATCGGGACATTCCCCGAGACCCCACACCGGGACATTCCCCGAGACCCCACACCAGGACATTCCCCGAGACCCCACACCCCACACCGGGACATTCCCCGAGACCCCACACCAGGACATTCCCCGAGACCCCACACCGGGACATTCCCCGAGACCCCACACCGGGACATTCCCCGAGACCCCACATCGGGACATTCCCCGAGACCCCACACCGGGACATTCCCCGAGACCCCACACCGGGACATTCCCCGAGACCCCACACCGGGACATTCCCCGAGACCCCACACCGGGACATTCCCCGAGACCCCACACCGGGACATTCCCTGAGACCCCACACCGGGACATTCCCCGAGACCCCACACCGGGACATTCCCCGAGACCCCACACCAGGACATTCCCCGAGACCCCACACCCCACACCGGGACATTCCCCGAGACCCCACATCGGGACATTCCCCGAGACCCCACACCCCACACCGGGACATTCCCCGAGACCCCACACCCCACACCGGGACATTCCCCGAGACCCCACACCCCACACCGGGACATTCCCCGAGACCCCACACCGGGACATTCCCTGAGACCCCACACCGGGACATTCCCCGAGACCCCACACCGGGACATTCCCCGAGACCCCACACCCCACACCGGGACATTCCCCGAGACCCCACACCGGGACATTCCCCGAGACCCCACACCCCACACCGGGACATTCCCCGAGACCCCACACCAGGACATTCCCCGAGACCCCACATCGGGACATTCCCCGAGACCCCACACCCCACATCGGGACATTCCCCGAGACCCCACACCGGGACATTCCCCGAGACCCCACACCGGGACATTCCCCGAGACCCCACACCGGGACATTCCCCGAGACCCCACACCGGGACATTCCCCGAGACCCCACACCGGGACATTCCCCGAGACCCCACATCGGGACATTCCCCGAGACCCCACACCGGGACATTCCCCGAGACCCCACACCGGGACATTCCCCGAGACCCCACATCGGGACATTCCCCGAGACCCCACACCCCACACCGGGACATTCCCCGAGACCCCACACCAGGACATTCCCCGAGACCCCACACCGGGACATTCCCCGAGACCCCACACCGGGACATTCCCCGAGACCCCACACCGGGACATTCCCCGAGACCCCACACCGGGACATTCCCCGAGACCCCACACCGGGACATTCCCCGAGACCCCACACCGGGACATTCCCCGAGACCCCACACCGGGACATTCCCCGAGACCCCACACCGGGACATTCCCCGAGACCCCACACCAGGACATTCCCCGAGACCCCACACCAGGACATTCCCCGAGACCCCACACCGGGACATTCCCCGAGACCCCACACCAGGACATTCCCCGAGACCCCACACCGGGACATTCCCCGAGACCCCACACCCCACACCGGGACATTCCCCGAGACCCCACACCAGGACATTCCCCGAGACCCCACACCGGGACATTCCCCGAGACCCCACACCCCACACCGGGACATTCCCCGAGACCCCACACCAGGACATTCCCCGAGACCCCACACCCCACACCGGGACATTCCCCGAGACCCCACACCGGGACATTCCCCGAGACCCCACACCGGGACATTCCCCGAGACCCCACACCGGGACATTCCCCGAGACCCCACACCAGGACATTCCCCGAGACCCCACACCAGGACATTCCCCGAGACCCCACATCGGGACATTCCCCGAGACCCCACACCGGGACATTCCCCGAGACCCCACACCGGGACATTCCCCGAGACCCCACACCCCACACCGGGACATTCCCCGAGACCCCACACCAGGACATTCCCCGAGACCCCACATCGGGACATTCCCCGAGACCCCACACCGGGACATTCCCCGAGACCCCACACCGGGACATTCCCCGAGACCCCACACCGGGACATTCCCCGAGACCCCACACCCCACACCGGGACATTCCCCGAGACCCCACACCGGGACATTCCCCGAGACCCCACACCGGGACATTCCCCGAGACCCCACACCGGGACATTCCCCGAGACCCCACACCGGGACATTCCCCGAGACCCCACACCGGGACATTCCCCGAGACCCCACACCGGGACATTCCCCGAGACCCCACATCGGGACATTCCCCGAGACCCCACACCGGGACATTCCCCGAGACCCCACATCGGGACATTCCCCGAGACCCCACACCGGGACATTCCCCGAGACCCCACACCGGGACATTCCCCGAGACCCCACATCGGGACATTCCCCGAGACCCCACACCGGGACATTCCCCGAGACCCCACACCGGGACATTCCCCGAGACCCCACACCGGGACATTCCCCGAGACCCCACACCAGGACATTCCCCGAGACCCCACACCCCACACCGGGACATTCCCCGAGACCCCACACCCCACACCGGGACATTCCCCGAGACCCCACACCGGGACATTCCCCGAGACCCCACACCCCACACCGGGACATTCCCCGAGACCCCACACCGGGACATTCCCCGAGACCCCACACCGGGACATTCCCCGAGACCCCACACCAGGACATTCCCCGAGACCCCACACCCCACACCGGGACATTCCCCGAGACCCCACACCGGGACATTCCCCGAGACCCCACACCGGGACATTCCCCGAGACCCCACACCAGGACATTCCCCGAGACCCCACACCGGGACATTCCCCGAGACCCCACACCAGGACATTCCCCGAGACCCCACACCCCACACCGGGACATTCCCCGAGACCCCACACCGGGACATTCCCCGAGACCCCACACCAGGACATTCCCCGAGACCCCACACCGGGACATTCCCCGAGACCCCACACCGGGACATTCCCCGAGACCCCACACCGGGACATTCCCCGAGACCCCACACCGGGACATTCCCCGAGACCCCACATCGGGACATTCCCCGAGACCCCACACCGGGACATTCCCCGAGACCCCACACCCCACACCGGGACATTCCCCGAGACCCCACACCGGGACATTCCCCGAGACCCCACACCAGGACATTCCCCGAGACCCCACACCGGGACATTCCCCGAGACCCCACATCGGGACATTCCCCGAGACCCCACACCCCACACCGGGACATTCCCCGAGACCCCACACCAGGACATTCCCCGAGACCCCACACCGGGACATTCCCCGAGACCCCACACCCCACACCGGGACATTCCCCGAGACCCCACACCGGGACATTCCCCGAGACCCCACACCGGGACATTCCCCGAGACCCCACACCAGGACATTCCCCGAGACCCCACATCGGGACATTCCCCGAGACCCCACACCGGGACATTCCCCGAGACCCCACATCGGGACATTCCCCGAGACCCCACACCAGGACATTCCCCGAGACCCCACATCGGGACATTCCCCGAGACCCCACATCGGGACATTCCCCGAGACCCCACACCGGGACATTCCCCGAGACCCCACACCGGGACATTCCCCGAGACCCCACACCCCACACCGGGACATTCCCCGAGACCCCACATCGGGACATTCCCCGAGACCCCACACCGGGACATTCCCCGAGACCCCACACCGGGACATTCCCCGAGACCCCACACCAGGACATTCCCCGAGACCCCACACCGGGACATTCCCCGAGACCCCACACCGGGACATTCCCCGAGACCCCACATCGGGACATTCCCCGAGACCCCACACCGGGACATTCCCCGAGACCCCACACCGGGACATTTCCCGAGACCCCACACCCCACACCGGGACATTCCCCGAGACCCCACACCGGGACATTCCCCGAGACCAGTTGTACGAGAGTTTTATGTAAAGTACTGTTGATAGACGAGAGCACCACCCTAACGGATGTTTGCTGGCAATGGGTATGACTGGGTTTTACTCTTACCCCAACGATGGCCTGTGCCAGCAGCGTCTTCCCGCAGCCTGGAGGTCCGTGTAACAGGAATCCCCGAGGGGGCACCACGCCCAGCTGCTGGTACACCTCCGGGTGCCGCATGTGAAGCAGCAGTTGGCACACCGCCTGCAAACACAGAGGGTTAAATTCACCATGGGCGCTCGCCACCTCTCCCAAACCACTGCCCCGCGCTGGGCAATGCTCCCACTGCCCCGTCCTTCACACCTCTCCCCAACCACTGCCCCGCGCTGGGCAATGCTCCCACTGCCCCGTCCTTCACACCTCTCCCCAATCACTGCCCCGCGCTGGGCCGGGATCCCCACTGCCCCGTCCTTCACACCTCTCCCCAACCACTGCCCCGCGCTGGGCAATGCTCCCACTGCCCCGTCCTTCACACCTCTCCCCAACCACTGCCCCGTGCTGGGCCGGGATCCCCACTGCCCCGTCCTTCACACCTCTCCCCAATCACTGCCCCGCGCTGGGCCGGGATCCCCACTGCCCCGTCCTTCACACCTCTCCCCAATCACTGCCCCGCGCTGGGCAATGCTCCCACTGCCCCGTCCTTCACACCTCTCCCCAACCACTGCCCCGCGCTGGGCCGGGATCCCCACTGCCCCGTCCTTCACACCTCTCCCCAACCACTGCCCCGCGCTGGGCCGGGATCCCCACTGCCCCGTCCTTCACACCTCTCCCCAACCACTGCCCCGCGCTGGGCCGGGATCCCCACTGCCCCGTCCTTCACACCTCTCCCCAATCACTGCCCCGCGCTGGGCCGGGATCCCCACTGCCCCGTCCTTCACACCTCTCCCCAATCACTGCCCCGCGCTGGGCAATGCTCCCACTGCCCCGTCCTTCACACCTCTCCCCAACCACTGCCCCGCGCTGGGCAATGCTCCCACTGCCCCGTCCTTCACACCTCTCCCCAATCACTGCCCCGCGCTGGGCCGGGATCCCCACTGCCCCGTCCTTCACACCTCTCCCCAACCACTGCCCCGCGCTGGGCCAGGATCCCCACTGCCCCGTCCTTCACACCTCTCCCCAACCACTGGACCGTGCTGGGCCAGGATCCCCACTGCCCCGTCCTTCACACCTCTCCCCAACCACTGCCCCGCGCTGGGCCAGGATCCCCACTGCCCCGTCCTTCACACCTCTCCCCAACCACTGCCCCGCGCTGGGCCGGGATCCCCACTGCCCCGTCCTTCACACCTCTCCCCAACCACTGCCCCGCGCTGGGCCAGGATCCCCACTGCCCCGTCCTTCACACCTCTCCCCAACCACTGGACCGTGCTGGGCCAGGATCCACACTGCCTCTCGCTGGGTCAGGATCCCCACTGCCCCGTCCTTCACACCTCTCCCCAACCACTGCCCCGTGCTGGGCCAGGATCCCCACTGCCCCGTCCTTCACACCTCTCCCCAACCACTGGACCGTGCTGGGCCAGGATCCACACTGCCCCGTCCTACACACCTCTCCCCAACCACTGCCCCGTGCTGGGCCAGGATCCACACTGCCTCTCGCTGGGCCAGGATCCCCACTGCCCCGCGCTGGGCCACACTCCCCACACCTCTCCCCAATCACCGCCCCGCGCTGGGCCGGGATCCCCACTGCCCCGCGCTGGGCCACACTCCCCACACCTCTCCCCAATCACCGCCCCGTGCTGGGCCAGGATCCACACTGCCTCTCGCTGGGCCGGGATACCCACTGCCCCGTGCTGGGCCAGGATCCCCACTGCCTCTCGCTGGGCCAGGATCCCCACTGCCCCACGCTGGGCCATACTCCCCATACCTCTCCCCAACCACTGCCCCGTG
Organism: Pristiophorus japonicus; assembly: GCF_044704955.1. Taxonomy (NCBI): domain Eukaryota; kingdom Metazoa; phylum Chordata; class Chondrichthyes; family Pristiophoridae; genus Pristiophorus; species Pristiophorus japonicus. The sequence continues at coordinate 45,393 of NW_027250757.1, forward strand.
CTGGGCCAGGATCCCCACTGCCTCTCGCTGGGCCAGGATCCCCACTGCCCCACGCTGGGCCATACTCCCCACACCTCTCCCCAACCACTGCCCCGCGCTGGGCCAGGATCCCCACTGCCTCTCGCTGGGCCAGGATCCCCACTGCCCCACACCTCTCCCCAACCACTGCCCTGCGCTGGGCCGGGATCCCCACTGCCCCGTCCTTCACACCTCTCCCGAACCGCTGCCCCGCACTGGGCCACACTGCCCACTGCCCCGTCCTTCACACCTCTCCCCAATCACTGCCCCATACTGGGCAATGCTTCCCACCACCCCGTGGCTTGTCCTTCCCGCGCGAACCTAGATGGCGAGAGTTAAAAGCATTACAGCTGAGTCTGGTCCCTCCCTCCCCCCTTCCCTCACTCCCTTCATCCCTTCACGTCAAATTGGTCGTGTTTCAATCTCTCCATGGCCTCTCTTTATCTACAGCCTCCTCCAGTCCTACAGCCCTCCAACCTAATTGTGCTCCTCGAGTTCTGGCCTCTTGTACATCCAGCGGGGTCACACGAACAGTAGTGGGGAACCCCTTCACATCTCACATTCACGAGCATGTGAGATAACTGTAGCTCCAACAGCTCAGCTCAGAAAACCTGGCCCACAGCCCCCTCGCCCACTGCCGCCTGTACAGTCCCTCACCCACTGCCCCCTGTACAGTCCCCTCACCCACTGCCCCTTGTACAGCCCCCTCACCCACTGCCCCCCCTGTACAGGCCCCTCACCCACTGCCCCCCTGTACAGCCCCCCCACCCACTGCCCCCCCTGTACAGCCCTCTCACCCACTGCCCTCCCTGGACAGCCCCCTCACCCACTGCCCCCTGTACAGTCCCCTCACCCACTGCCCCCTGTACAGTCCCCTCACCCACTGCCCCCTGTACAGCCCCCTCACCCACTGCCCCCTGTACAGCCCCCTCACCCACTGCCCCCTGTATAGCCCCCTCACCCACTGCCCCCTGACCCACTGCCCCCTGTACAGGCCCCTCACCCACTGCCCCCTGTATAGCCCCCTCACCCACTGCCCCCTGACCCACTGCCCCCGGAACAGCCCCCTCACCCACTGCCCCCTGCACAGCCCCCTCACCCACTGCCCCCTGTACAACCCCCTCAACCACTGCCCCCCGGTACAGCCCCCTGCCCCCTGTATAGCCCCCTCACCCACTGCCCCCTGACCCACTGCCCCCTGTATAGCCCCCTCACCCACTGCCCCCTGTATAGCACCCTCAGCCACTGCCCCCCGGTACAGCTCCCTCACCCACTGCCCCCTGTACAGCCCCCTCACCCACTGCCCCCTGGACAGCCCCCTCACCCACTGCCCCCTGTACAGCCCCCTCACCCACTGCCCCCTGTACAGCGCCCTCACCCACTGCCACCCTGTACAGCCCTCTCACCTACTGCCCCCTGTACAGCCCCGTCACCCACTGCCCCCCTGTACAGCCCCCTCACCCACTGCCCCCTGTACAGCCCCCTCACCCACTGCCCCCTGTACAGCCCCTCACCAGCCCCCTGACTCACTGCACAGCCCCCTCACCCACTGCCCCCCTGTACAGCCCCCTCACCCACTGCCCCCTGTATAGCCCCCTCACCCACTGCCCCCTGTATGGCCCCCTCACCCACTGCCCCCTGTATAGCCCCCTCACCCACTGCCCCTTGTATAGCCCCCTCACCCACTGCCCCCTGGACAGCACCCTCACCCACTGCCCCCTGTATAACCCCCACACCCACTGCCCCCCTGTAGAGCCCCCTCACCCACTGCCCCCTGTACAGCCCCCTCACCCACTGCCCCCCTGTACAGCCCCCTCACCCACTGTCCCCCCTGTACAGACCCCTCACCCACTGCCCCCTGTACAGCCCCCTCACCCACTGCCCCCTGTACAGCCCCCTCACCCACTGCCCCCTGTGTAGCCCCCTCACACACTGCCCGCTGTACAGCCCCCTCACCCACTGCCCCCTGTACAGCCCCCTCACCCACTGCCCCCTGTACAGCCCCCACCCACTGCCCCCCTGTACTGCCCTCACCCACTGCCCCTTGTACAGCCCCCTCACCCACTGCCCCCCTGTACAGCCCCCTCACCCACTGCCACCTGTATAGCCCGCACCCACTGCCCCCTGTACAGCCCTCACCCACTGCCCCCTGTACAGCCCCCTCACCCACTGCCCCCTGTACAGCCCCCTCACCCACTGCGCCCCTGTACAGCCCCCTCACCAACTGCCTCCCTCAACAGCCCCCTCACCCACTGCCCCCCTGAACAGCCCCCTCACCCACTGCCCCCTGCACAGCCCCCTCACCCACTGCCCCCTGTACAGTCTCCTCACCCACTGCCCCCCTATACAGCTCCCTCACCCACTGCCCCCTGGACAGCCCCCTCACCCACTGCCCCCTGTACAGTCACCTCACCCACTGCCCCCTGTACAGTCACCTCACCCACTGCCCCCTGTAGAGTCCCGTCACCCACTGCCCCTCTGTACAGTCCCCTCACCCACTGCCCCCCTGTACAGTCCCCTCACCCACTGCCCCCTGTACAGCCCTCACCCACAGCCCCCTGACCAACTGCCTCCCTATACAGCCCCCTCACCCACTGCCCCCCTGAACAGCCCCCTCACCCACTGCCCCCCCCTGTACAGCCCCCTCACCCACTGCCCCCGCTGTACAGCCCCCTCACCCACTGCCCCCCCTGTACAGCCCCCTCACCCACTGCCCCCTGTACAGTCCCCTCACCCACTGCCCCCTGTACAGTCCTCACCCACTGCCCCCTGTACAGTCCCCTCACCCACTGCCCCCTGTACAGCCCCTTCACCCACTGCCCCCTGTACAGCCCCCTCACCAACTGCACCCTGTATAGCCCCCTCACCCACTGCCCCCTGTACAGTCCCCTCACCCACTGCCCCCTGTATAGTCCCCTCACCCACTGCCCCCTGACCCACTGCCCCTTGTACAGCCCCCTCACCCACTGCCCCCTGTACAACCCCCTCAACCACTGCCCCCCGGTACAGCCCCCTCACCCACTGCCCCCTGTATAGCCCCCTCACCCACTTCCCCCTGGCCCACTGCCCCCTGTATAGCACCCTCACCCACTGCCCCCTGTACAGCCCCCTCACCCACTGCCCCCTGACCAACTGCCCACTGTACAGCCCCCTCACCCACTGCCCCCCTGTACAGCCCCCTCACCCACTGCCCCCTGTAAAGCCCCCTCACCCACTGCCCCTTGTATAGCCCCCTCACCCACTGCCCCCTGTATAGCCCCCTCACCCACTGCCCCCTGTACAGCCCCCTCACCCACTGCCCCCAGTACAGTCCCCTCACCCACTGCCCCCTGTACAGCCCCCTCACCCACTGCCCCCCCTGTACAGGTCCCTCACCCACTGCCCCCCCTGTACAGCCCCCCCACCCACTGCCCCCCCTGTACAGCCCCCTCACCCACTGCCCCCCCTGGACAGCCCCCTCACCCACTGCCCCCTGTACAGTCCCCTCACCCACTGCCCCCTGTACAGTCCTCACCCACTGCCCCCTGTACAGTCCCCTCACCCACTGCCCCCTGTACAGCCCCCTCACCCACGGCCCCCTGTACAGCCCCCTCACCCACTGCCCCCTGTATAGCCCCCTACCCACTGCCCCCGGAACAGCCCCCCCACCCACTGCCCCCTGCACAGCCTCCTCACCCACTGCCCCCGGTACAACCCCCTCAACCACTGCCCCCCGGTACAGCCCCCTGACCCACTGCCCCCTGTATAGCCCCCTCACCCACTGCCCCCTGACCCACTGCCCCCTGTATAGCCCCCTCACCCACTGCCCCCTGTATAGCACCCTCAGCCACTGCCCCCCGGTACAGCCCCCTCACCCACTGCCCCCTGTACAGCACCCTCACCCACTGCCCCCTGGACAGCCCCCTCACCCACTGCCCCCCTGTACAGCCCCCTCAGCCACTGCCCCCCGGTACAGCCCCCTCACCCACTGCCCCCTGTACAGCCCCCTCACCCACTGCCCCCTGGACAGCCCCCTCACCCACTGCCCCCCTGTACAGCCCCCTCACCCACTGCCCCCCGTACAGCGCCCTCACCCACTGCCACCCTGTACAGCCCCCTCACCTACTGCCCCCTGTACAGCCCCGTCACCCACTGCCCCCCTGTACAGCCCCCTCACCCACTGCCCCCTGTACAGCCCCCTCACCCACTGCCCCCCGGTACAGCCCCCTCACCCACTGCCCCGTGTACAGCCCCCTCACCCACTGCCCCCTGTACAGCCCCCTCACCAGCCCCCTGACCCACTGCCCACTGTACAGCCCCCTCACCCACTGCCCCCCTGTACAGCCCCCTCACCCACTGCCCCCTGTATAGCCCCCTCACCCACTGCCCCCTGTATAGCCCCCTCACCCACTGCCCCCTGTATAGCCCCCTCACCCACTGCCCCCTGTATAGCCCCCTGACCCACTGCCCCCTGTACAGCCCCCACACCCACTGCCCCTGTATAGCCCGCTCACCCACTGCCCCCTGGACAGCACCCTCACCCACTGCCCCCTGTATAACCCCCACACCCACTGCCCCCCTGTAGAGCCCCCTCACCCACTGCCCCCTGTACAGCCCCCTCACCCACTGCCCCCCTGTACAGCCCACTCACCCACTGTCCCCTGTGTAGCCCCCTCACACACTGCCCGCTGTACAGCCCCCTCACCCACTGCCCCCTGTACAGCCCCCTCACCCACTGCCCCCTGTACAGCCCCCACCCACTGCCCCCCTGTACAGCCCTCACCCACTGCCCCCCGGTACAGCCCCCTCACCCACTGCCCCCTGTACAGCCCCCTCACCCACTGCCCCCTGTACAGCCCCCTCACCCACTGCCCCCTCTACAGTCCCCTCACCCACTGCCCCCTGTATAGCCCCCTCACCCACTGCCCCCTGACCCACTGCCCCTTGTACAGCCCCCTCACCCACTGCCCCCTCACCCACTGCCCCCTGTACAACCCCCTCAACCACTGCCCCCCGGTACAGCCCCCTCACCCACTGCCCCCTGTATAGCCCCCTCACCCACTTCCCCCTGGCCCACTGCCCCCTGTATAGCTCCCTCACCCACTGCCCCCTGTATAGCACCCTGACCCACTGCCCCCCGGTACAGCCCCCTCACCCACTGCCCCCTGTACAGCCCCCTCACCCACTGCCCCCTGTACAGCCCCCTCACCCACTGCCCCCTGACCCACTGCCAACTGTACAGCCCCCTCACCCACTGCCCCTCTGTACAGCCCCCTCACCCACTACCCCCCTGTACAGCCCCCTCACCCACTGCCCCCCAGTACAGCGCTTTCACCCACTGCCCCCCTGTACAGCCCCCTCACCCACTGCCCCTCTGTACAGCCCCCTCACCCACTACCCCCCTGTACAGCCCCCTCACCCACTGCCCCCCTGTACAGGCCCCTCACCCACTGCCCCCTCAGCCACTGCCCCCTGTATAGCCTCCTCACCCACTTCCCCCTGGCCCACTGCCCCCTGTATAGCTCCCTCACCCACTGCCCCCTGTACAGCCCCCTCACCCACTGCCCCCTGACCCACTGCCCACTATACAGCCCCCTCACCCACTGCCCCCCTGTACAGCCCCCTCACCCACTGCCCCCCTGTACAGCCCCCTCACCCACTGCCCCCTGTACAGCGCTTTCACCCACTGACCCCCTGTACAGCCCCCTCACAAACTGCGCCCTGTACAGTACACTCACCCACTGCCCCCTGTACAGCCCCCTCACCCACTGCCCCCTGTACAGCCCTCACAAACTGCCCCCTGTACAGCCCCCTCACCCACTGCTCCCTGTACAGTCCCCTCACCCATTGCCCCCCCTGCAGCCCCTTCACCCACTGCCCCCCCAACAGCCCCTCACCCACTGCTCCCTGTACAGTACCCTCATCCACTGTTCCCGCTACAGCCCCCTCACCCACTGCCCCCTGTACAGTCCCTTCATCCACTGCCCCTGTACAGCCCCCTCACCCACTGCCCCCTGGACAGCACTCACCCACTGCCCCCTGTACAGCCCCCTCGAACAGCACCCTCACCACTGCCCCCTGTACAGCCCCCTCACCCACTGCCCCCTGTACAGTCCCCTCACCCACTGCCCCCCCCTGTACAGCCCCCTCACCCACTGCCCCCCGGTACAGGCCACTCACCCACTGTCCCCTGTACAGCCCCCTCACCCACTGCCCCCCTGCACAGCCCACTCACCCACTGCCCCCCTGTACAGCCCCCTCACCCACTGCCCCCTGCACAGCCCCCTCGCTCACTGCCCCCCTGTACAGCCCCCTCACCCACTGCCCCCTGTACAACACCCTCACCCACTGCCCCCTGGACAGCCCTCACCCACTACCACCTGTACAGTCCCCTCGAACAGCACCCTCACCACTGCCCCCTGTACAGCCCCCTCACCCACTGCCCCCTGTACAGCTCCCTCACCCACTGCCCCCGATACAGTCCCCTCACCCACTGCCCCCCCTGTACAGCCCCCTCACCCACTGCCCCCTGTACAGCCCCCTCACCCACTGCCCCCTGTACAGGCCCCTCACCCACTGCCCCGTGTACAGGCCCCTCACCCACTGCCCCCTGTACAGCCCCCTCACCCACTGCCCCCCTGTACAGCCTCCTCACCCACTGTCCCCTGTACAGCCCCCTCACCCAGTGCCCCCTGTACAGCCCACTCACCCACTGCCCCCTGTACAGCCCACTCACCCACTGCACAGCCCACTCACCCACCGCCCCCCCGTACAGCCCCCCCACCCACTGCCCCCTGTACAGCCCCCTCACCCACCGCCCCCCGTACAGCCCCCTCACCCACTGCCTCGGTACAGCCCCCTCACCCACTGCCCCCGGTACAGCCCCCTCACCCACTGCCCCCTGTACAGCCCTCACCCACTGTCCCCCTGTACAGCCCCCTCACCCACTGCCCCCCTGCACAGCCCACTCACCCACTGCCCCCCTGTACAGCCCCCTCACCCACTGCCCCCTGCACAGCCCCCTCGCTCACTGCCCCCCTGTACAGCCCCCTCACCCACTGCCCCCTGTACAACACCCTCACCCACTGCCCCCTGGACAGCCCTCACCCACTACCACCTGTACAGTCCCCTCGAACAGCACCCTCACCACTGCCCCCTGTACAGCCCCCTCACCCACTGCCCCCTGTACAGCTCCCTCACCCACTGCCCCCGATACAGTCCCCTCACCCACTGCCCCCCCTGTACAGCCCCCTCACCCACTGCCCCCTGTACAGCCCCCTCACCCACTGCCCCCTGTACAGGCCCCTCACCCACTGCCCCGTGTACAGGCCCCTCACCCACTGCCCCCTGTACAGCCCCCTCACCCACTGCCCCCTGTACAGCCCCCTCACCCACTGCCCCCTGTATAGCCCCCTCACCCACTGCCCCCTGTATAGCCCCCTGACCCACTGCCCCCTGTACAGCCCCCACACCCACTGCCCCTGTATAGCCCGCTCACCCACTGCCCCCTGGACAGCACCCTCACCCACTGCCCCCTGTATAACCCCCACACCCACTGCCCCCCTGTAGAGCCCCCTCACCCACTGCCCCCTGTACAGCCCCCTCACCCACTGCCCCCCTGTACAGCCCACTCACCCACTGTCCCCTGTGTAGCCCCCTCACACACTGCCCGCTGTACAGCCCCCTCACCCACTGCCCCCTGTACAGCCCCCTCACCCACTGCCCCCTGTACAGCCCCCACCCACTGCCCCCCTGTACAGCCCTCACCCACTGCCCCCCGGTACAGCCCCCTCACCCACTGCCCCCTGTACAGCCCCCTCACCCACTGCCCCCTGTACAGCCCCCTCACCCACTGCCCCCTCTACAGTCCCCTCACCCACTGCCCCCTGTATAGCCCCCTCACCCACTGCCCCCTGACCCACTGCCCCTTGTACAGCCCCCTCACCCACTGCCCCCTCACCCACTGCCCCCTGTACAACCCCCTCAACCACTGCCCCCCGGTACAGCCCCCTCACCCACTGCCCCCTGTATAGCCCCCTCACCCACTTCCCCCTGGCCCACTGCCCCCTGTATAGCTCCCTCACCCACTGCCCCCTGTATAGCACCCTGACCCACTGCCCCCCGGTACAGCCCCCTCACCCACTGCCCCCTGTACAGCCCCCTCACCCACTGCCCCCTGTACAGCCCCCTCACCCACTGCCCCCTGACCCACTGCCAACTGTACAGCCCCCTCACCCACTGCCCCTCTGTACAGCCCCCTCACCCACTACCCCCCTGTACAGCCCCCTCACCCACTGCCCCCCAGTACAGCGCTTTCACCCACTGCCCCCCTGTACAGCCCCCTCACCCACTGCCCCTCTGTACAGCCCCCTCACCCACTACCCCCCTGTACAGCCCCCTCACCCACTGCCCCCCTGTACAGGCCCCTCACCCACTGCCCCCTCAGCCACTGCCCCCTGTATAGCCTCCTCACCCACTTCCCCCTGGCCCACTGCCCCCTGTATAGCTCCCTCACCCACTGCCCCCTGTACAGCCCCCTCACCCACTGCCCCCTGACCCACTGCCCACTATACAGCCCCCTCACCCACTGCCCCCCTGTACAGCCCCCTCACCCACTGCCCCCCTGTACAGCCCCCTCACCCACTGCCCCCTGTACAGCGCTTTCACCCACTGACCCCCTGTACAGCCCCCTCACAAACTGCGCCCTGTACAGTACACTCACCCACTGCCCCCTGTACAGCCCCCTCACCCACTGCCCCCTGTACAGCCCTCACAAACTGCCCCCTGTACAGCCCCCTCACCCACTGCTCCCTGTACAGTCCCCTCACCCATTGCCCCCCCTGCAGCCCCTTCACCCACTGCCCCCCCAACAGCCCCCTCACCCACTGCCCCCCCTACAGCCCCCTCACCCACTGCCCCCCCTACAGCCCCTCACCCACTGCTCCCTGTACAGTACCCTCATCCACTGTTCCCGCTACAGCCCCCTCACCCACTGCCCCCTGTACAGTCCCTTCATCCACTGCCCCTGTACAGCCCCCTCACCCACTGCCCCCTGGACAGCACTCACCCACTGCCCCCTGTACAGCCCCCTCGAACAGCACCCTCACCACTGCCCCCTGTACAGCCCCCTCACCCACTGCCCCCTGTACAGTCCCCTCACCCACTGCCCCCCCCTGTACAGCCCCCTCACCCACTGCCCCCCGGTACAGGCCACTCACCCACTGTCCCCTGTACAGCCCCCTCACCCACTGCCCCCCTGCACAGCCCACTCACCCACTGCCCCCCTGTACAGCCCCCTCACCCACTGCCCCCTGCACAGCCCCCTCGCTCACTGCCCCCCTGTACAGCCCCCTCACCCACTACCCCCTGTACAACACCCTCACCCACTGCCCCCTGGACAGCCCTCACCCACTACCACCTGTACAGTCCCCTCGAACAGCACCCTCACCACTGCCCCCTGTACAGCCCCCTCACCCACTGCCCCCTGTACAGCTCCCTCACCCACTGCCCCCGATACAGTCCCCTCACCCACTGCCCCCCCTGTACAGCCCCCTCACCCACTGCCCCCTGTACAGCCCCCTCACCCACTGCCCCCTGTACAGGCCCCTCACCCACTGCCCCGTGTACAGGCCCCTCACCCACTGCCCCCTGTACAGCCCCCTCACCCACTGCCCCCCTGTACAGCCTCCTCACCCACTGTCCCCTGTACAGCCCCCTCACCCAGTGCCCCCTGTACAGCCCACTCACCCACTGCCCCCTGTACAGCCCACTCACCCACTGCACAGCCCACTCACCCACCGCCCCCCCGTACAGCCCCCCCACCCACTGCCCCCTGTACAGCCCCCTCACCCACCGCCCCCCGTACAGCCCCCTCACCCACTGCCTCGGTACAGCCCCCTCACCCACTGCCCCCGGTACAGCCCCCTCACCCACTGCCCCCTGTACAGCCCTCACCCACTGTCCCCCTGTACAGCCCCCTCACCCACTGCCCCCCTGCACAGCCCACTCACCCACTGCCCCCCTGTACAGCCCCCTCACCCACTGCCCCCTGCACAGCCCCCTCGCTCACTGCCCCCCTGTACAGCCCCCTCACCCACTGCCCCCTGTACAACACCCTCACCCACTGCCCCCTGGACAGCCCTCACCCACTACCACCTGTACAGTCCCCTCGAACAGCACCCTCACCACTGCCCCCTGTACAGCCCCCTCACCCACTGCCCCCTGTACAGCTCCCTCACCCACTGCCCCCGATACAGTCCCCTCACCCACTGCCCCCCCTGTACAGCCCCCTCACCCACTGCCCCCTGTACAGCCCCCTCACCCACTGCCCCCTGTACAGGCCCCTCACCCACTGCCCCGTGTACAGGCCCCTCACCCACTGCCCCCTGTACAGCCCCCTCACCCACTGCCCCCCTGTACAGCCTCCTCACCCACTGTCCCCTGTACAGCCCCCTCACCCAGTGCCCCCTGTACAGCCCACTCACCCACTGCCCCCTGTACAGCCCACTCACCCACTGCACAGCCCACTCACCCACTGCCCCGTGTACAGGCCCCTCACCCACTGCCCCCTGTACAGCCCCCTCACCCACTGCCCCCCTGTACAGCCTCCTCACCCACTGTCCCCTGTACAGCCCCCTCACCCAGTGCCCCCTGTACAGCCCACTCACCCACCGCCCCCCCGTACAGCCCCCCCACCCACTGCCCCCTGTACAGCCCCCTCACCCACCGCCCCCCGTACAGCCCCCTCACCCACTGCCCCGGTACAGCCCCCTCACCCACTGCCCCCGGTACAGCCCCCTCACCCACTGCCCCCTGTACAGCCCTCACCCACTGTCCCCCTGTACAGCCCTCTCACCCACTGCCCCCTGTACAGCCCCCTCACCCACTGCCCCCTGTACAGCCACCTCACCCACTGCCCCCCTGTACAGTCCCCTCACCCACTGCACCCTGTACAGACCCCTCACCCACTGCCCCCTGTACAGCCCCCTCACCCACTGCCCCCTGTACAGGCCACTCACCCACTGCCCCCTGTACAGGCCCCTCACCCACTGCCCCCTATACAGGCCCCTCACCCACTGCACCCCTGTACAGGCCACTCACCCACTGCCCCCTGTACAGGCCCCTCACCCACTGCCCCCCTGTACAGGCCACTCACCCACTGCCCCCCTGTACAGGCCCCTCACCCACTGCCCCCCGTACAGCCCCCTCACCCACTGCCCCCTGTACAGGCCCCTCACCCACTGCCCCCCTGTACAGGACACTCACCCACTGCCCCCTGTACAGCCCACTAACCCACTGCCCCCTGTACAGCCCCCTCACCCACCGCCCCCTGTACAGCCCCCTCACCCACTGCCCCCTGTACAGCCCCCTCACCCACCGCCACCCCGTACAGCCCCCTCACCCACTGCCCCGGTACAGCCCCCTCACCCACTGCCCCCGGTACAGCCCCCTCACCCACTGCCCCCTGTACAGCCCTCACCCACTGTCCCCCTGTACAGCCCTCTCACCCACTGCCCCCTGTACAGCCCCCTCACCCACTGTCCCCTGTACAGCCACCTCACCCACTGCCCCCCTGTACAGTCCCCTCACCCACTGCACCCTGTACAGACCCCTCACCCACTGCCCCCTGTACCGCCCCCTCACCCACTGCCCCCTGTACAGGCCCCTCACCCACTGCCCCCTATACAGGCCCCTCACCCACTGCACCCCTGTATAGCCCCCTCACCCACTGCCCCCCTGTACAGCCCTCACCCACTGTCCCCCTATACAGCCCCCTCACCCACTGCCCCATGTACAGCCCTCACCCACTGTCCCCCTGTACAGCCACCTCACCCACTGCCCCCCTGTACAGCCCTCACCCACTGCCCCCTGTACAGTCCCCTCACCCACTGCCCCCTGTACAGCCCCCTCACCCACTGCCCCCTGTACAGCCCTCTCACCCACTGCCCCCTGTACAGCCCCCTCACCCACTGCCCCCTGTACAGGCACCTCACCCACTGCCCCCTGTACAGGCCCCACATCCACTGCCCCCTGTACAGGCCCCTCACCCACTGCCCCCCTGTACAGGCCACTCACCCACTGCCCCCTGAACAGGCCCCTCACCCACTGCCCCCTGTACAGGCCACTCACCCACTGCCCCCTGTACAGGCCCCTCACCCACAGCCCCCCTGTACAGCCCACTCACCCACTGCCCGCTGTACAGACCCCTCACCCACTGCCCCCCCGTACAGCCCCCTCACCCACTGCCCCCTGTACAGTCCCCACACCCACTGCCCCCCTGTACAGGCAACTCACCCACTGCCCCCTGTACAGGCCCCTCACCCACTGCCCCCTGTACAGCCCCCTCACCCACTGCCCCCTGTACAGCCCAATCACCCACTGCCCCCCCATACAGCCCCCTAACCCACTGCCCCCTGTACAGCCCCCTCACCCACTGCCCCCTGCACAGCCCCCTCATTAACTGCCCCCTGTACAGCCTACTCACCCACTGCCCCTCTGTACAGCCCCCTCACCCACTGCCCCTCTGTACAGCCCCCTCACCCACTGCGCCCTGTACAGCCCCCGCACCCACTGCGCCCTGTACAGGCCCCTCACCCACTGCCCCCTGTACAGGGCCCTCACCCACTGCCCCCTGTACAGGGCCCTCACCCACTGCCCCCTGTACAGCCCCCTCACCCACTGCCCCCCTGTACAGGCCCCTCACCCACTGCCCCGCTGCACAGTCCCCTCACCCACTGCCCCCTGTACAGCCCCCTCACCCACTGCCCCCTGTACAGCCCCCTCACCCACTGCCCCCTGTACAGCCCCCTCACCCACTGCCCCCCCGTACAGCCCCCTAACCCACTGCCCCCTGTACAGCCCCCTCACCCACTGCCCCCTGTGTAGCCCCCTCACACACTGCCCGCTGTACAGCCCCCTCACCCACTGCCCCCCTGTTCAGGCCCCTCACCCACTGCCCCGCTGTACAGGCCACTCACCCACTGCCCCCTGTACAGGCCCCACAGCCACTGCCCCCTGTACAGGCCCCTCACCCACTGCCCCCCTGTACAGGCCACTCACCCACTGCCCCCTGTACAGGCCCCTCACCCACTGCCACCTGTACAGGCCACTCACCCACTGCCCCCTGTACAGGCCCCTCACCCACTGCCCCCCTGTACAGCCCCCTCACCCACTGCCCCCTGTACAGGCCCCTCACCCACTGCCCCCTGTACAGCCCCCTCACCCACTGCCCCCTGTACAGGCCCCTCACCAACTGCCCCCCTGTACAGCCCCCTCACCCACTGCCCCCTGTACAGGCCCCTCACCCACTGCCCCCCTGTACAGCCCGCTCACCCACTTCCCCCTGTGCAGCCCCCTCACCCACTGCCCCCCCGTACAGCCCCCTAACCCACTGCCCCCTGTACAGCCCCCTCACCCACTGCCCCCCTGTTCAGGCCCCTCACCCACTGCCCCCATGTTCAGGCCCCTCACCCACTGCCCCGTTGTACAGCCCCCCCACCCACTGCCCCCTGTATAGCCCCCTCACCCAGTGCACCCTGTACAGCCCCCTCACCCACTGCCCCCACACCCACTGCTCCCTCACCCACTGCCTCCCTGTACAGCCCCCTCACCCACTGCCCCCTGTATAGCCCCCTCACCCACTGCCCCCACACCCACTGCTCCCTCACCCACTGCCTCCCTGTACAGCCCCCTCACCCAGTGCCCCCTGTACAGCCCCCCCACCCACTGCCCCCGTGTACAACCCCCTCACCCACTGCCCCCCTGTACAGCCCCCTCACCCACTGCCCCCTCACCCACTGACCCCCTGTACAGCCCCCTCACCCACTGCCCCCTGTATAGCCCCCTCACCCACTGCCCCCTGTATAGCCCCCTGACCCACTGCCCCCTGTACAGCCCCCACACCCACTGCCCCTGTATAGCCCGCTCACCCACTGCCCCCTGGACAGCACCCTCACCCACTGCCCCCTGTATAACCCCCACACCCACTGCCCCCCTGTAGAGCCCCCTCACCCACTGCCCCCTGTACAGCCCCCTCACCCACTGCCCCCCTGTACAGCCCACTCACCCACTGTCCCCTGTGTAGCCCCCTCACACACTGCCCGCTGTACAGCCCCCTCACCCACTGCCCCCTGTACAGCCCCCTCACCCACTGCCCCCTGTACAGCCCCCACCCACTTCCCCCCTGTACAGCCCTCACCCACTGCCCCCCGGTACAGCCCCCTCACCCACTGCCCCCTGTACAGCCCCCTCACCCACTGCCCCCTGTACAGCCCCCTCACCCACTGCCCCCTCTACAGTCCCCTCACCCACTGCCCCCTGTATAGCCCCCTCACCCACTGCCCCCTGACCCACTGCCCCTTGTACAGCCCCCTCACCCACTGCCCCCTCACCCACTGCCCCCTGTACAACCCCCTCAACCACTGCCCCCCGGTACAGCCCCCTCACCCACTGCCCCCTGTATAGCCCCCTCACCCACTTCCCCCTGGCCCACTGCCCCCTGTATAGCTCCCTCACCCACTGCCCCCTGTATAGCACCCTGACCCACTGCCCCCCGGTACAGCCCCCTCACCCACTGCCCCCTGTACAGCCCCCTCACCCACTGCCCCCTGTACAGCCCCCTCACCCACTGCCCCCTGACCCACTGCCAACTGTACAGCCCCCTCACCCACTGCCCCTCTGTACAGCCCCCTCACCCACTACCCCCCTGTACAGCCCCCTCACCCACTGCCCCCCAGTACAGCGCTTTCACCCACTGCCCCCCTGTACAGCCCCCTCACCCACTGCCCCTCTGTACAGCCCCCTCACCCACTACCCCCCTGTACAGCCCCCTCACCCACTGCCCCCCTGTACAGGCCCCTCACCCACTGCCCCCTCAGCCACTGCCCCCTGTATAGCCTCCTCACCCACTTCCCCCTGGCCCACTGCCCCCTGTATAGCTCCCTCACCCACTGCCCCCTGTACAGCCCCCTCACCCACTGCCCCCTGACCCACTGCCCACTGTACAGCCCCCTCACCCACTGCCCCCCTGTACAGCCCCCTCACCCACTGCCCCCCTGTACAGCCCCCTCACCCACTGCCCCCTGTACAGCGCTTTCACCCACTGACCCCCTGTACAGCCCCCTCACAAACTGCGCCCTGTACAGTACACTCACCCACTGCCCCCTGTACAGCCCCCTCACCCACTGCCCCCTGTACAGCCCTCACAAACTGCCCCCTGTACAGCCCCCTCACCCACTGCTCCCTGTACAGTCCCCTCACCCATTGCCCCCCCTGCAGCCCCTTCACCCACTGCCCCCCCAACAGCCCCCTCACCCACTGCCCCCCCTACAGCCCCCTCACCCACTGCCCCCCCTACAGCCCCTCACCCACTGCTCCCTGTACAGTACCCTCATCCACTGTTCCCGCTACAGCCCCCTCACCCACTGCCCCCTGTACAGTCCCTTCATCCACTGCCCCTGTACAGCCCCCTCACCCACTGCCCCCTGGACAGCACTCACCCACTGCCCCCTGTACAGCCCCCTCGAACAGCACCCTCACCACTGCCCCCTGTACAGCCCCCTCACCCACTGCCCCCTGTACAGTCCCCTCACCCACTGCCCCCCCCTGTACAGCCCCCTCACCCACTGCCCCCCGGTACAGGCCACTCACCCACTGTCCCCTGTACAGCCCCCTCACCCACTGCCCCCCTGCACAGCCCACTCACCCACTGCCCCCCTGTACAGCCCCCTTACCCACTGCCCCCTGCACAGCCCCCTCGCTCACTGCCCCCCTGTACAGCCCCCTCACCCACTGCCCCCTGTACAACACCCTCACCCACTGCCCCCTGGACAGCCCTCACCCACTACCACCTGTACAGTCCCCTCGAACAGCACCCTCACCACTGCCCCCTGTACAGCCCCCTCACCCACTGCCCCCTGTACAGCCCCCTCACCCACTGCCCCCTGTACAGCTCCCTCACCCACTGCCCCCGATACAGTCCCCTCACCCACTGCCCCCCCTGTACAGCCCCCTCACCCACTGCCCCCTGTACAGCCCCCTCACCCACTGCCCCCTGTACAGGCCCCTCACCCACTGCCCCGTGTACAGGCCCCTCACCCACTGCCCCCTGTACAGCCCCCTCACCCACTGCCCCCCTGTACAGCCTCCTCACCCACTGTCCCCTGTACAGCCCCCTCACCCAGTGCCCCCTGTACAGCCCACTCACCCACTGCCCCCTGTACAGCCCACTCACCCACTGCACAGCCCACTCACCCACCGCCCCCCCGTACAGCCCCCCCACCCACTGCCCCCTGTACAGCCCCCTCACCCACCGCCCCCCGTACAGCCCCCTCACCCACTGCCTCGGTACAGCCCCCTCACCCACTGCCCCCGGTACAGCCCCCTCACCCACTGCCCCCTGTACAGCCCTCACCCACTGTCCCCCTGTACAGCCCCCTCACCCACTGCCCCCCTGCACAGCCTACTCACCCACTGCCCCCCTGTACAGCCCCCTCACCCACTGCCCCCTGCACAGCCCCCTCGCTCACTGCCCCCCTGTACAGCCCCCTCACCCACTGCCCCCTGTACAACACCCTCACCCACTGCCCCCTGGACAGCCCTCACCCACTACCACCTGTACAGTCCCCTCGAACAGCACCCTCACCACTGCCCCCTGTACAGCCCCCTCACCCACTGCCCCCTGTACAGCTCCCTCACCCACTGCCCCCGATACAGTCCCCTCACCCACTGCCCCCCCTGTACAGCCCCCTCACCCACTGCCCCCTGTACAGCCCCCTCACCCACTGCCCCCTGTACAGGCCCCTCACCCACTGCCCCGTGTACAGGCCCCTCACCCACTGCCCCCTGTACAGCCCCCTCACCCACTGCCCCCCTGTACAGCCTCCTCACCCACTGTCCCCTGTACAGCCCCCTCACCCAGTGCCCCCTGTACAGCCCACTCACCCACTGCCCCCTGTACAGCCCACTCACCCACTGCACAGCCCACTCACCCACCGCCCCCCCGTACAGCCCCCCCACCCACTGCCCCCTGTACAGCCCCCTCACCCACCGCCCCCCGTACAGCCCCCTCACCCACTGCCCCGGTACAGCCCCCTCACCCACTGCCCCCGGTACAGCCCCCTCACCCACTGCCCCCTGTACAGCCCTCACCCACTGTCCCCCTGTACAGCCCTCTCACCCACTGCCCCCTGTACAGCCCCCTCACCCACTGCCCCCTGTACAGCCACCTCACCCACTGCCCCCCTGTACAGTCCCCTCACCCACTGCACCCTGTACAGACCCCTCACCCACTGCCCCCTGTACAGCCCCCTCACCCACTGCCCCCTGTACAGGCCACTCACCCACTGCCCCCTGTACAGGCCCCTCACCCACTGCCCCCTATACAGGCCCCTCACCCACTGCACCCCTGTACAGGCCACTCACCCACTGCCCCCTGTACAGGCCCCTCACCCACTGCCCCCCTGTACAGGCCACTCACCCACTGCCCCCCGTACAGCCCCCTCACCCACTGCCCCCTGTACAGGCCCCTCACCCACTGCCCCCCTGTACAGGACACTCACCCACTGCCCCCTGTACAGCCCACTAACCCACTGCCCCCTGTACAGGCCCCTCACCCACCGCCCCCTGTACAGCCCCCTCACCCACTGCCCCCTGTACAGCCCCCTCACCCACCGCCCCCCCGTACAGCCCCCTCACCCACTGCCCCGGTACAGCCCCCTCACCCACTGCCCCCGGTACAGCCCCCTCACCCACTGCCCCCTGTACAGCCCTCACCCACTGTCCCCCTGTACAGCCCTCTCACCCACTGCCCCCTGTACAGCCCCCTCACCCACTGTCCCCTGTACAGCCACCTCACCCACTGCCCCCCTGTACAGTCCCCTCACCCACTGCACCCTGTACAGACCCCTCACCCACTGCCCCCTGTACCGCCCCCTCACCCACTGCCCCCTGTACAGGCCCCTCACCCACTGCCCCCTATACAGGCCCCTCACCCACTGCACCCCTGTATAGCCCCCTCACCCACTGCCCCCCTGTACAGCCCTCACCCACTGTCCCCCTATACAGCCCCCTCACCCACTGCCCCATGTACAGCCCTCACCCACTGTCCCCCTGTACAGCCACCTCACCCACTGCCCCCCTGTACAGCCCTCACCCACTGCCCCCTGTACAGTCCCCTCACCCACTGCCCCCTGTACAGCCCCCTCACCCACTGCCCCCTGTACAGCCCTCTCACCCACTGCCCCCTGTACAGCCCCCTCACCCACTGCCCCCTGTACAGGCACCTCACCCACTGCCCCCTGTACAGGCCCCACATCCACTGCCCCCTGTACAGGCCCCTCACCCACTGCCCCCCTGTACAGGCCACTCACCCACTGCCCCCTGAACAGGCCCCTCACCCACTGCCCCCTGTACAGGCCACTCACCCACTGCCCCCTGTACAGGCCCCTCACCCACAGCCCCCCTGTACAGCCCACTCACCCACTGCCCGCTGTACAGACCCCTCACCCACTGCCCCCCCGTACAGCCCCCTCACCCACTGCCCCCTGTACAGTCCCCACACCCACTGCCCCCCTGTACAGGCAACTCACCCACTGCCCCCTGTACAGGCCCCTCACCCACTGCCCCCTGTACAGCCCCCTCACCCACTGCCCCCTGTACAGCCCAATCACCCACTGCCCCCCCATACAGCCCCCTAACCCACTGCCCCCTGTACAGCCCCCTCACCCACTGCCCCCTGCACAGCCCCCTCATTAACTGCCCCCTGTACAGCCTACTCACCCACTGCCCCTCTGTACAGCCCCCTCACCCACTGCCCCTCTGTACAGCCCCCTCACCCACTGCGCCCTGTACAGCCCCCGCACCCACTGCGCCCTGTACAGGCCCCTCACCCACTGCCCCCTGTACAGGGCCCTCACCCACTGCCCCCTGTACAGGGCCCTCACCCACTGCCCCCTGTACAGCCCCCTCACCCACTGCCCCCCTGTACAGGCCCCTCACCCACTGCCCCGCTGCACAGTCCCCTCACCCACTGCCCCCTGTACAGCCCCCTCACCCACTGCCCCCTGTACAGCCCCCTCACCCACTGCCCCCTGTACAGCCCCCTCACCCACTGCCCCCCCGTACAGCCCCCTAACCCACTGCCCCCTGTACAGCCCCCTCACCCACTGCCCCCTGTGTAGCCCCCTCACACACTGCCCGCTGTACAGCCCCCTCACCCACTGCCCCCCTGTTCAGGCCCCTCACCCACTGCCCCGCTGTACAGGCCACTCACCCACTGCCCCCTGTACAGGCCCCACAGCCACTGCCCCCTGTACAGGCCCCTCACCCACTGCCCCCCTGTACAGGCCACTCACCCACTGCCCCCTGTACAGGCCCCTCACCCACTGCCACCTGTACAGGCCACTCACCCACTGCCCCCTGTACAGGCCCCTCACCCACTGCCCCCCTGTACAGCCCCCTCACCCACTGCCCCCTGTACAGGCCCCTCACCCACTGCCCCCTGTACAGCCCCCTCACCCACTGCCCCCTGTACAGGCCCCTCACCAACTGCCCCCCTGTACAGCCCCCTCACCCACTGCCCCCTGTACAGGCCCCTCACCCACTGCCCCCCTGTACAGCCCGCTCACCCACTTCCCCCTGTGCAGCCCCCTCACCCACTGCCCCCCCGTACAGCCCCCTAACCCACTGCCCCCTGTACAGCCCCCTCACCCACTGCCCCCCTGTTCAGGCCCCTCACCCACTGCCCCCATGTTCAGGCCCCTCACCCACTGCCCCGTTGTACAGCCCCCCCACCCACTGCCCCCTGTATAGCCCCCTCACCCAGTGCACCCTGTACAGCCCCCTCACCCACTGCCCCCACACCCACTGCTCCCTCACCCACTGCCTCCCTGTACAGCCCCCTCACCCACTGCCCCCTGTATAGCCCCCTCACCCACTGCCCCCACACCCACTGCTCCCTCACCCACTGCCTCCCTGTACAGCCCCCTCACCCAGTGCCCCCTGTACAGCCCCCCCACCCACTGCCCCCGTGTACAACCCCCTCACCCACTGCCCCCCTGTACAGCCCCCTCACCCACTGCCCCCTCACCCACTGACCCCCTGTACAGCCCCCTCACCCACTGACCCCGTGTACAGCCCCCTCACCCACTGCCCCCGGTACAGGCCACTCACCCACTGCCCCCTGTACAGGCCCCTCACCCACTGCCCCCTGTACAGGCCCCTCACCCACTGCCCCCCTGTACAGGCCACTCACCCACTGCCCCCTGTACAGGCCCCTCACCCACTGCCCCATATACAGGCCCCTCACCCACTGCACCCCTGTACAGGCCACTCACCCACTGCCCCCTGTACAGGCCCCTCACCCACTGCCCCCCTGTACAGGCCACTCACCCACTGCCCCCCTGTACAGGCCCCTCACCCACTGCCCCCGTACAGCCCCCTCACCCACTGCCCCCTGTACAGGCCCCTCACCCACTGCCCCCCTGTACAGGCCACTCACCCACTGCCCCCTGTACAGCCCACTAACCCACTGCCCCCTGTACAGCCCCCTCACCCACCGCCCCCTGTACAGCCCCCTCACCCACTGCCCACTGTACAGCCCCCTCACCCACTGCCCCCTGTACAGCCCCCTCACCCACTGCCCCGGTACAGCCCCCTCACCCACTGCCCCCGGTACAGCCCCCTCACCCACTGCCCCCTGTACAGCCCTCACCCACTGTCCCCCTGTACAGCCCTCTCACCCACTGCCCCCTGTACAGCCCCCTCACCCGCTGCCCCCTGTACAGGCCCAACACCCACTGCCCCCTATACAGGCCCCTCACCCACTGCCCCCCTGTACAGGCCACTCACCCACTGCCCCCTGTACAGCCCCCTCACCCACTGCCCCCTGTACAGCCCCCTCACCCACTGCCCCCTGTACAGCCCCCTCACCCACTGCCCCCCCGTACAGCCCCCTAACCCACTGCCCCCTGTACAGCCCCCTCACCCACTGCCCCCTGTGTAGCCCCCTCACACACTGCCCGCTGTACAGCCCCCTCACCCACTGCCCCCCTGTTCAGGCCCCTCACCCACTGCCCCGCTGTACAGGCCACTCACCCACTGCCCCCTGTACAGGCCCCACAGCCACTGCCCCCTGTACAGGCCCCTCACCCACTGCCCCCCTGTACAGGCCACTCACCCACTGCCCCCTGTACAGGCCCCTCACCCACTGCCCCCTGTACAGGCCACTCACCCACTGCCCCCTGTACAGGCCCCTCACCCACTGCCCCCCTGTACAGCCCCCTCACCCACTGCCCCCTGTACAGGCCCCTCACCCACTGCCCCCTGTACAGCCCCCTCACCCACTGCCCCCTGTACAGGCCCCTCACCAACTGCCCCCCTGTACAGCCCCCTCACCCACTGTACAGGCCCCTCACCCACTGCCCCCCTGTACAGGCCACTCACCCACGACCCCCTGTACAGGCCCCTCACCCACTGCCCCCTGTACAGCCCGCTCACCCACTTCCCCCTGTGCAGCCCCCTCACCCACTGCCCCCCCGTACAGCCCCCTAACCCACTGCCCCCTGTACAGCCCCCTCACCCACTGCCCCCCTGTTCAGGCCCCTCACCCACTGCCCCCATGTTCAGGCCCCTCACCCACTGCCCCGTTGTACAGCCCCCCCACCCACTGCCCCCTGTATAGCCCCCTCACCCAGTGCACCCTGTACAGCCCCCTCACCCACTGCCCCCTCACCCACTGCCTCCCTGTACAGCCCCCTCACCCACTGCCCCCTGTATAGCCCCCTCACCCAGTGCCCCCTGTACAGCCCCCCCACCCACTGCCCCCGTGTACAACCCCCTCACCCACTGCCCCCTCACCCACTGCCCCCCTGTACAGCCCCCTCACCCACTGCCCCCTCACCCACTGACCCCCTGTACAGCCCCCTCACCCACTGACCCCGTGTACAGCCCCCTCACCCACTGCCCCCGGTACAGGCCACTCACCCACTGCCCCCTGTACAGGCCCCTCACCCACTGCCCCCTGTACAGGCCCCTCACCCACTGCCCCCCTGTACAGGCCACTCACCCACCGCCCCCTGTACAGCCCCCTCACCCACTGCCCCCCTGTACAGGCCACTCACCCACTGCCCCCTGTACAGCCCACTAACCCACTGCCCCCTGTACAGCCCCCTCACCCACCGCCCCCTGTACAGCCCCCTCACCCACTGCCCCCGGTACAGGCCACTCACCCACTGCCCCCTGTACAGGCCCCTCACCCACTGCCCCCTGTACAGGCCCCTCACCCACTGCCCCCCTGTACAGGCCACTCACCCACTGCCCCCTGTACAGGCCCCTCACCCACTGCCCCCTGTACAGGCCCCTCACCCACTGCCCCTGTTGAGCACCCTCACCCACTGTACAGCCCCCTCACCCACTGCGCCCTGTACAGGCCCCTCACCCACTGCCCCCCTGTACAGGCCACTCACCCACTGCCCCCTGTACAGGCCCCTCACCCACTGCCCCCTGTACAGGCCCCTCACCCACTGCCCCTGTTGAGCACCCTCACCCACTGTACAGCCCCCTCACCCACTGCCCCCTGTACAGCCCCCTCACCCACTGCGCCCTGTACAGCCCACTCACCCACTGTCCCCCTGTACAGCCCCCTCACCCACTGCCCCCCTGCACAGCCCACTCACCCACTGCCCCCCTGTACAGCCCCCTCACCCACTGCCCCCCTGTACAGCCCCCTCACGCACTGCCCCCTGTACAGCCCCCTCACCCACTGCCCCTGTACAGCCCCCTCACCCAGTGCCCCCTGTACAGCCCCCTCACCCACTGCCCCCCCTGCAGCCCCTTCACCCACTGCCCCCTCACCCAATGCCCCCCCTACAGCCCCTCACCCACTCCTCCCTGTACAGTCCCCTCACCCACTGTCCCCGCTACAGCCCCCTCACCCACTGCCCCCTGTAAAGTCCCTTCACCCACTGCCCCCTGCACAGCCCCCTCGCTCACTGCCCCCCTGTACAGCCCCCTCACCCACTGCCCCCTGTACAGCCCCCTCACCCACTGCCCCCTGTACAGCCCCCTCAAACAGCACCCTCACCACTGCCCCCTGTACAGCCCCCTCACCCACTGTCCCCTGTACAGGCCACTCACCCACTGCCCCCTGTACAGGCCCCTCACCCACTGCCCCCTGTACAGGCCCCTCACCCACTGCCCCCCTGTACAGGCCACTCACCCACTGCCCCCTGTACAGGCCCCTCACCCACTGCCCCCTGTACAGGCCCCTCACCCACTGCCCCCCTGTACAGCCCCCTCACCCACTGCCCCCTATACAGGCCCCTCACCCACTGCCCCCCCGTAGAGCCCCCTCACCCACTGCCCCCTGTACAGCCCCCTCACCCACTGCCCCCTGTATAGCCCCCTCACCCACCGCCCCCTGTACAGCCCCCTCACCCACTGCCCCGTTGTACAGCCCCCTCACCCACCGCCCCCCCGTACAGCCCCCCCACCCACTGCCCCCTGTACAGCCCCCTCACCCACCACCCCCCGTACAGCCCCCTCACCCACTGCCCCGGTACAGCCCCCTCACCCACTGCCCCCGGTACAGCCCCCTCACCCACTGCCCCCTGTACAGCCCTCACCCACTGTCCCCCTGTACAGCCCTCTCACCCACTGCCCCCTGTACAGCCCCCTCACCCACTGCCCCCTGTACAGCCACCTCACCCACTGCCCCCCTGTACAGTCCCCTCACCCACTGCCCCCCCTACAGCCCCCTCACCCACTGCCCCCCCCTACAGCCCCTCACCCACTGCCCCCTGCACAGCCCCCTCGCTCACTGCCCCCCTGTACAGCCCCCTCACCCACTGCCCCCTGGACAGCACTCACCCACTGCCCCCTGTACAGCCCCCTCGAACAGCACCCTCACCACTGCCCCCTGTACAGCCCCCTCACCCACTGCCCCCTGTACAGTCCCCTCACCCACTGCCCCCCATGTACAGCCCCCTCACCCACTGCCCCCTGTACAGCCATCTCACCCACTGCCCCCCTGTACAGGCCCCTCACCCACTGCCCCCCTGTACAGGCCACTCACCCACTGCCCCCTGTACAGGCTCCTCACCCAGTGCCCCCTGTACAGGCCACTCACCCACTGCCCCTGTATAGGACCCTCACCCACTGCCCCCTGTACAGGCCCCTCACCCACTGCCCCCCATACAGCCCCCTCACCCACATGCACCTGTTCAGCACCCTCACCCACTGTACAGCCCCCTCACCCACTGCGCACTGTACAGCCCCCTCACCCACTGCCCCCCTGTACAGCCCCCTCACCCACTGCCCCCCTGCACAGCCCACTCACCCACTGCCCCCCTGTACAGCCCCCTTACCCGCTGCCCCCTGTACAGCCCCCTCACCCACTGCTCCCTGTACAGCCCCCTCACCCACTGCCCCCTGTACAGTCCCTTCACCCACTGCCCCCTGCACAGCCCCCTCGCTCACTGCCCCCCTGTACAGCCCCCTCATCCACTGCCCCCTGTACAACACCCTCACCCACTGCCCCCTGGACAGCCCTCAGCCACTACCCCCTGTACAGCCCTCACCCACTACCCCCTGTACAGTCCCCTCGAACAGCACCCTCACCACTGCCCCCTGTACAGTCCCCTCACCCACTGCCCCCACTGTACAGCCCCCTCACCCAGTGCCCCCGGTACAACACCCTCACCCACTGCCCCCTGTACAGCCCCCTCACCAACTGCCTCCCTGTACAGCCCTCACCTACTGCCCCCTGTACAGCCCCTCACCCACTGCCCCCTGTACAGCCCTCACCCACTGCCCCCTGTACAGCCCCCTCACCAACTGGCCCCTGAACAGCCCCCTCACCCACTGCGCCCTGTACAGCCCTCACCCACTGCCCCCTGTACAGCCCCCTCACCCACTGCCCCCTGTACAGCCCCCTCACCCACTGCCCCCTGAACAGCCCCCTCACCCACTGCCCCCTGTACAGCCCCTTCCCCGACCGGCCCCCGTACAGCCCTCTCACCCACTGCCCCCTGTACAGCCCTCACCCACTGTCCCCCTGTACAGCCCCCTCACCCACTGCCCCCTGTACAGGCCCCTCACCCACTGCCCCCTGTACAGGCCCCTCACCCACTGCCCCCCTGTACAGGCCACTCACCCACTGCCCCCTGTACAGGCCCCTCACCCACTGCCCCCCTGTAGAGGCCACTCACCCACTGCCCTCCTGTACAGGCCCCTCACCCAATGCCCCCCTGTACAGCCCCCTCACCCACTGCCCCCTGTACAGGCCCCTCACCCACTGCCCCCCAGTACAGGCCCCTCACCCACTGCCCCCCTGTACAGGCCCCTCACCCACTGCCCCCCTGTACAGGCCACTCACCCACTGCCCTCCTGTACAGGCCCCTCACCCACTGCCCCCCGTACAGCCCCCTCACCCACTGCCCCCTGTACAGGCCCCTCACCCACTGCCCCCCTGTACAGGCCACTCACCCACTGCCCCCTGTACAGCCCACTCACCCACTGCCCCCCTGTACAGGCCCCTCACCCACTGCCCCCTGTACAGCCCCCTCACCCACTGCCCCCTGTACAGCCCCCTCACCCACTGCCCCCCCGTACAGCCCCCTAACCCACTGCCCCCTGTACAGCCCCCTCACCCACTGCCCCCTGTACAGCCTACTCACCCACTGCCCCCTGTACAGGCCACTCACCCACTGCTCCCTGTACAGGCCCCACAGCCACTTCCCCCTGTGCAGCCCCCTCACCCACTGCCCCCCCGTACAGCCCCCTAACCCACTGCCCCCTGTACAGCCCCCTCACCCACTGCCCCCTGTACAGCCCCCTCACCCACTGCCCCCTGTACAGGCCACTCACCCACTGCCCCCCTGTACAGGCCACTCACCCACTGCCCCCTGTACAGCCCACTAACCCACTGCCCCCTGTACAGCCCCCTCACCCACCGCCCCCTGTACAGCCCCCTCACCCACTGCCCCCTGTACAGCCCCCTCACCCACTGCCCCCTATACAGGCCCCTCACCCACTGCCCCCCTGTACAGGCCACTCACCCACTGCCCCCTGTACAGCCCACTAACCCACTGCCCCCTGTACAGCCCCCTCACCCACCGCCCCCTGTACAGCCCCCTCACCCACTGCCCCCGGTACAGGCCACTCACCCACTGCCCCCTGTACAGGCCCCTCACCCACTGCCCCCTGTACAGACCCCTCACCCACTGCCCCCCTGTACCGCCCCCTCACCCACTGCCCCCTGTACAGGCCCCTCACCCACTGCCCCCTATACAGGCCCCTCACCCACTGCCCCCCTGTACAGGCCACTCACCCACTGCCCCCTGTACAGGCCCCTCACCCACTGCCCCTGTTCAGCACCCTCACCCACTGTACAGCCCCCTCACCCACTGCGCCCTGTACAGCGCCCTCACCCACTGCCCCCCTGTACAGCCCCCTCACCCACTGCCCCCCTGCACAGCCCACTCACCCACTGCCCCCCTGTACAGCCCCTTCACCCACTGCCCCCCTGTACAGCCCCCTCACGCACTGCCCCCTGTACAGCCCCCTCACCCACTGCCCCCTGTACAGCCCCCTCACCCAGTGCCCCCTGTACAGCCCCCTCACCCACTGCCCCCCTGTACAGCCCCCTCACCCACTGCCCCCTCACCAACTGCCGCCGTGTGCAGCCCCCTCACCCACTGCCCCCTGTACAGCCCCCTCACAAACTGCCCCCTGTACAGTACCCTCACCCACTGCCCCCTGTACAGCCCCCTCACCCACTGCCCCCTGTACAGTACCCTCACAAACTGCCCCCTGTACAGTACCCTCACCCACTGCCCCCTGTACAGTACCCTCACCCACTGCCCCCTGTACAGCCCTCACAAACTGCCCCCTGTACAGCCCCCTCACCCACTGCTCCCTGTACAGTCCCCTCACCCATTGCCCCCCCTGCAGCCCCTTCACCCACTGCCCCCTCACCCACTGCCCCCCCTACAGCCCCTCACCCACTCCTCCCTGTACAGTCCTCTCACCCACTGTCCCCGCTACAGCCCCCTCACCCACTGCCCCCTGTACAGTCCCTTCACCCACTGTCCCCGCTACAGCCCCCTCGCTCACTGCCCCCCTGTACAGCCCCCTCACCCACTGCTCCCTGGACAGCCCCCTCAAACAGCACCCTCACCACTGCCCCCTGTACAGCCCCCTCACCCACTGCCCCCTGTACAGCTCCCTCACCCACTGCCCCCTGTACAGTCCCCTCACCCACTGCCCCCCCTGTACAGCCCCCTCACCCACTGCCCCCTGTACAGCCATCTCACCCACTGCCCCCCTGTACAGTCCCCTCACCCACTGCCCCCCTGTACAGTCCCCTCACCCACTGCATCCTGTACAGCCCCCTCACCCACTGCCCCCTGTACAGCCCCCTCACCCACTGCCCCCTGTACATGCCCCTCACCCACTGCCCCCTGTACAGGCCCCTCACCCACTGCCCCCTGTACAGGCCCCTCACCCACTGCCCCCTGTACAGCCCCCTCGAACAGCACCCTCACCACTGCCCCCTGTACAGCCCCCTCACCCACTGCCCCCTGTACAGTCCCCTCACCCACTGCCCCCCCTGTACAGCCCCCTCACCCACTGCCCCCCCTGTACAACACCCTCACCCACTGCCCTGTACAGCCCCCTCACCAACTGCCTCCCTGTACAGCCCTCACCTACTGCCCCCTGTACAGCCCCTCACCCACTGCCCCCTGTATAGCCCCCTCACCCACTGCCCCCTGTACAGCCCCCTCACCAACTGGCCCCTGAACAGCCCCCTCACCCACTGCGCCCTGTACAGCCCTCACCCACTGCCCCCTGTACAGCCCCCTCACCCACTGCCCCCTGTACAGCCCCCTCACCCACTGCCCCCTGTACAGCCCCTTCCCCGACCGGCCCCCGTACAGCCCTCTCACC
Source organism: Pristiophorus japonicus (assembly GCF_044704955.1). Classification (NCBI taxonomy): domain Eukaryota; kingdom Metazoa; phylum Chordata; class Chondrichthyes; family Pristiophoridae; genus Pristiophorus; species Pristiophorus japonicus. The sequence continues at coordinate 73,335 of NW_027250757.1, forward strand.
CACTGCCCCCTGTACAGCCCTCACCCACTGTCCCCTGTACAGGCCACTCACCCACTGCCCCCTGTACAGGCCCCTCACCCACTGCCCCCTGTACAGGCCCCTCACCCACTGCCCCCCTGTACAGGCCACTCACCCACTGCCCCCTGTACAGGCCCCTCACCCACTGCCCCCCTGTACAGGCCACTCACCCACTGCCCCCTGTACAGGCCCCTCACCCACTGCCCCCCTGTACAGCCCCCTCACCCACTGCCCCCTATACAGGCCCCTCACCCACTGCCCCCCCGTAGAGCCCCCTCACCCACTGCCCCCTGTACAGCCCCCTCACCCACTGCCCCCTGTATAGCCCCCTCACCCACCGCCCCCTGTACAGCCCCCTCACCCACTGCCCCCTGTACAGCCCCCTCACCCACCGCCCCCCCGTACAGCCCCCCCACCCACTGCCCCCTGTACAGCCCCCTCACCCACCACCCCCCGTACAGCCCCCTCACCCACTGCCCCGGTACAGCCCCCTCACCCACTGCCCCCGGTACAGCCCCCTCACCCACTGCCCCCTGTACAGCCCTCACCCACTGTCCCCCGTACAGCCCTCTCACCCACTGCCCCCTGTACAGCCCCCTCACCCACTGCCCCCTGTACAGCCACCTCACCCACTGCCCCCCTGTACAGTCCCCTCACCCACTGCCCCCCCTACAGCCCCCTCACCCACTGCCCCCCCCTACAGCCCCTCACCCACTGCTCCCTGTACAGTCCCCTCACCCACTGTCCCCCTACAGCCCCCTCACCCACTGCCCCCCCCTACAGCCCCTCACCCACTGCCCCCTGTACAGTCCCTTCACCCACTGCCCCCTGCACAGCCCCCTCGCTCACTGCCCCCCCTGTACAGCCCCCTCACCCACTGCCCCCTGTACAGCTCCCTCACCCACTGCCCCCTGTACAGTCCCCTCACCTACTGCCCCCCCTGTACAGCCCCCTCACCCACTGCCCCCTGTACAGCCCCCTTACCCACTGCCCCCTGTACAGTCCCCTCACCCACTGCCCCCCGTGTACAGCCCCCTCACCCACTGCCCCCTGTACAGCCATCTCACCCACTGTCCCCCTGTACAGGCCCCTCACCCACTGCCCCCCTGTACAGGCCACTCACCCACTGCCCCCTGTACAGGCCACTCACCCAGTGCCCCCTGTACAGGCCACTCACCCACTGCCCCTGTATAGGACCCTCACCCACTGCCCCCTGTACAGGCCCCTCACCCACTGCCCCCCATACAGCCCCCTCACCCACATGCACCTGTTCAGCACCCTCACCCACTGTACAGCCCCCTCACCCACTGCGCACTGTACAGCCCCCTCACCCACTGCCCCCCTGTACAGCCCCCTCACCCACTGCCCCCCTGCACAGCCCACTCACCCACTGCCCCCCTGTACAGCCCCCTTACCCGCTGCCCCCTGTACAGCCCCCTCACCCACTGCTCCCTGTACAGCCCCCTCACCCACTGCCCCCCTGTAGAGCCCCCTCACCCACTGCTCCCTGTACAGTCCCCTCACCCACCGTCCCCGCTACAGCCCCCTCACCCACTGCCCCCTGTACAGTCCCTTCACCCACTGCCCCCTGCACAGCCCCCTCGCTCACTGCCCCCCTGTACAGCCCCCTCATCCACTGCCCCCTGTACAACACCCTCACCCACTGCCCCCTGGACAGCCCTCACCCACTACCCCCTGTACAGTCCCCTCGAACAGCACCCTCACCACTGCCCCCTGTACAGTCCCCTCACCCACTGCCCCCACTGTACAGCCCCCACACCCAGTGCCCCCGGTACAACACCCTCACCCACTGCCCCCTGTACAGCCCCCTCACCAACTGCCTCCCTGTACAGCCCTCACCTACTGCCCCCTGTACAGCCCCTCACCCACTGCCCCCTGTACAGCCCTCACCCACTGCCCCCTGTACAGCCCCCTCACCAACTGGCCCCTGAACAGCCCCCTCACCCACTGCGCCCTGTACAGCCCTCACCCACTGCCCCCTGTACAGCCCCCTCACCCACTGCCCCCTGTACAGCCCCCTCACCCACTGCCCCCTGCACAGCCCCCTCACCCACTGCCCCCTGTACAGCCCCTTCCCCGACCGGCCCCCGTACAGCCCTCTCACCCACTGCCCCCTGTACAGCCCTCACCCACTGTCCCCCTGTACAGCCCCCTCACCCACTGCCCCCTGTACAGGCCCCTCACCCACTGCCCCCTGTACAGGCCCCTCACCCACTGCCCCCCTGTACAGGCCACTCACCCACTGCCCCCTGTACAGGCCCCTCACCCACTGCCCCCCTGTACAGGCCACTCACCCACTGCCCTCCTGTACAGGCCCCTCACCCAATGCCCCCCTGTACAGCCCCCTCACCCACTGCCCCCTGTACAGGCCCCTCACCCACTGCCCCCCAGTACAGGCCCCTCACCCACTGCCCCCCTGTACAGGCCCCTCACCCACTGCCCCCCTGTACAGGCCACTCACCCACTGCCCTCCTGTACAGGCCCCTCACCCACTGCCCCCCGTACAGCCCCCTCACCCACTGCCCCCTGTACAGGCCCCTCACCCACTGCCCCCCTGTACAGGCCACTCACCCACTGCCCCCTGTACAGCCCACTCACCCACTGCCCCCCTGTACAGGCCCCTCACCCACTGCCCCCTGTACAGCCCCCTCACCCACTGCCCCCTGTACAGCCCCCTCACCCACTGCCCCCCCGTACAGCCCCCTAACCCACTGCCCCCTGTACAGCCCCCTCACCCACTGCCCCCTGTACAGCCTACTCACCCACTGCCCCCTGTACAGGCCACTCACCCACTGCTCCCCGTACAGGCCCCACAGCCACTGCCCCCTGTACAGGCTCCTCACCCACTGCCCCCCTGTACAGGCCACTCACCCACTACCCCCTGTACAGGCCCCTCACCCACTGCCCCCTGTACAGCCCGCTCACCCACTTCCCCCTGTGCAGCCCCCTCACCCACTGCCCCCCCGTACAGCCCCCTAACCCACTGCCCCCTGTACAGCCCCCTCACCCACTGCCCCCTGTACAGCCCCCTCACCCACTGCCCCCTGTACAGGCCACTCACCCACTGCCCCCCTGTACAGGCCACTCACCCACTGCCCCCTGTACAGCCCACTAACCCACTGCCCCCTGTACAGCCCCCTCACCCACCGCCCCCTGTACAGCCCCCTCACCCACTGCCCCCTGTACAGCCCCCTCACCCACTGCCCCCTATACAGGCCCCTCACCCACTGCCCCCCTGTACAGGCCACTCACCCACTGCCCCCTGTACAGCCCACTAACCCACTGCCCCCTGTACAGCCCCCTCACCCACCGCCCCCTGTACAGCCCCCTCACCCACTGCCCCCGGTACAGGCCACTCACCCACTGCCCCCTGTACAGGCCCCTCACCCACTGCCCCCTGTACAGACCCCTCACCCACTGCCCCCCTGTACCGCCCCCTCACCCACTGCCCCCTGTACAGGCCCCTCACCCACTGCCCCCTATACAGGCCCCTCACCCACTGCCCCCCTGTACAGGCCACTCACCCACTGCCCCCTGTACAGGCCCCTCACCCACTGCCCCTGTTCAGCACCCTCACCCACTGTACAGCCCCCTCACCCACTGCGCCCTGTACAGCCCACTCACCCACTGCCCCCCTGTACAGGCCCCTCACCCACTGCCCCTGTTCAGCACCCTCACCCACTGTACAGCCCCCTCACCCACTGCGCCCTGTACAGCGCCCTCACCCACTGCCCCCCTGTACAGCCCCCTCACCCACTGCCCCCCTGCACAGCCCACTCATCCACTGCCCCCCTGTACAGCCCCTTCACCCACTGCCCCCCTGTACAGTCCCCTCACGCACTGCCCCCTGTACAGCCCCCTCACCCACTGCCCCCTGTACAGCCCCCTCACCCAGTGCCCCCTGTACAGCCCCCTCACCCACTGCCCCCCTGTACAGCCCCCTCACCCACTGCCCCCTCACGAACTGCCGCCGTGTGCAGCCCCCTCACCCACTGCCCCCTGTACAGCCCCCTCACAAACTGCCCCCTGTACAGTACCCTCACCCACTGCCCCCTGTACAGCCCCCTCACCCACTGCCCCCTGTACAGCCCTCACAAACTGCCCCCTGTACAGCCCCCTCACCCACTGCTCCCTGTACAGTCCCCTCACCCATTGCCCCCCCTGCAGCCCCTTCACCCACTGCCCCCTCACCCACTGCCCCCCCTACAGCCCCTCACCCACTCCTCCCTGTACAGTCCTCTCACCCACTGTCCCCGCTACAGCCCCCTCACCCACTGCCCCCTGTACAGTCCCCTCAAACAGCACCCTCACCACTGCCCCCTGTACAGCCCCCTCACCCACTGCCCCCTGTACAGCTCCCTCACCCACTGCCCCCTGTACAGTCCCCTCACCCACTGCCCCCCCTGTACAGCCCCCTCACCCACTGCCCCCTGTACAGCCATCTCACCCACTGCCCCCCTGTACAGTCCCCTCACCCACTGCCCCCCTGTACAGTCCCCTCACCCACTGCATCCTGTACAGCCCCCTCACCCACTGCCCCCTGTACAGCCCCCTCACCCACTGCCCCCTGTACATGCCCCTCACCCACTGCCCCCTGTACAGGCCCCTCACCCACTGCCCCCTGTACAGGCCCCTCACCCACTGCCCCCTGTACAGCCCCCTCGAACAGCACCCTCACCACTGCCCCCTGTACAGCCCCCTCACCCACTGCCCCCTGTACAGTCCCCTCACCCACTGCCCCCCCTGTACAGCCCCCTCACCCACTGCCCCCCCTGTACAACACCCTCACCCACTGCCCTGTACAGCCCCCTCACCAATTGCCTCCCTGTACAGCCCTCACCTACTGCCCCCTGTACAGCCCCTCACCCACTGCCCCCTGTATAGCCCCCTCACCCACTGCCCCCTGTACAGCCCCCTCACCAACTGGCCCCTGAACAGCCCCCTCACCCACTGCGCCCTGTACAGCCCTCACCCACTGCCCCCTGTACAGCCCCCTCACCCACTGCCCCCTGTACAGCCCCCTCACCCACTGCCCCCTGTACAGCCCCTTCCCCGACCGGCCCCCGTACAGCCCTCTCACCCACTGCCCCCTGTACAGCCCTCACCCACTGTCCCCTGTACAGGCCACTCACCCACTGCCCCCTGTACAGGCCCCTCACCCACTGCCCCCTGTACAGGCCCCTCACCCACTGCCCCCCTGTACAGGCCACTCACCCACTGCCCCCTGTACAGGCCCCTCACCCACTGCCCCCCTGTACAGGCCACTCACCCACTGCCCCCTGTACAGGCCCCTCACCCACTGCCCCCCTGTACAGCCCCCTCACCCACTGCCCCCTATACCGGCCCCTCACCCACTGCCCCCCCGTAGAGCCCCCTCACCCACTGCCCCCTGTACAGCCCCCTCACCCACTGCCCCCTGTATAGCCCCCTCACCCACCGCCCCCTGTACAGCCCCCTCACCCACTGCCCCCTGTACAGCCCCCTCACCCACTGCCCCCCTGTTCAGGCCCCTCACCCACTGCCCCCCTGTTCAGGCCCCTCACCCACTGCCCCGCTGTACAGCACCCCCACCCACTGCCCCCTGTATAGCCCCCTCACCCAGTGCACCCTGTACAGCCCCCTCACCCACTGCCCCCTCACCCACTGCCTCCCTGTACAGCCCCCTCACCCACTGCCCCCTGTATAGCCCCCTCACCCAGTGCCCCCTGTACAGCCCCCCCACCCACTGCCCCCGTGTACAACCCCCTCACCCACTGCCCCCTCACCCACTGCCCCCCTGTACAGCCCCCTCACCCACTGCCCTCTCACCCACTGACCCCCTGTACAGCCCCCTCACCCACTGACCCCGTGTACAGCCCCCTCACCCACTGCCCCCTGTACAGGCCACTCACTCACTGCCCCCTGTACAGGCCACTCACCCACTGCCCCCTGTACAGGCCCCTCACCCACTGCCCCCCTGTACAGGCCACTCACCCACTGACCCCTGTACAGCCCCCCCACCCACTGCCCCCGTGTACAACCCCCTCACCCACTGCCCCCTCACCCACTGCCCCCCTGTACAGCCCCCTCACCCACTGACCCCCTGTACAGCCCCCTCACCCACTGACCCCGTGTACAGCCCCCTCACCCACTGCCCCCTGTACAGGCCACTCACTCACTGCCCCCTGTACAGGCCACTCACCCACTGCCCCCTGTACAGGCCCCTCACCCACTGCCCCCCTGTACAGGCCACTCACCCACTGACCCCTGTACAGCCCCCTCACCCACTGCCCCCTGTACAGGCCCCTCACCCACTGCCCCCTGTTCAGGCCACCCACCCACTGCCCCCTGTAAAGGCCCCTCACCCACTGCCCCCTGTACAGGCCCCTCACCCACTGCCCCCCTGTACAGGCCACTCACCCACTGCCCCCGGTACAGGCCCCTCACCCAGTGCCCCCTGTACAGGCCCCTCACCCACTGACCCCCTGTAGAGCCCCCTCACCCACTGCTCCCTGTACAGTCCCCTCACCCACCGTCCCCGCTACAGCCCCCTCACCCACTGCCCCCTGTACAGTCCCTTCACCCACTGCCCCCTGCACAGCCCCCTCGCTCACTGCCCCCCTGTACAGCCCCCTCATCCACTGCCCCCTGTACAACACCCTCACCCACTGCTCCCTGGACAGCCCTCACCCACTACCCCCTGTACAGTCCCCTCGAACAGCACCCTCACCACTGCCCCCTGTACAGCCCCCTCACCCACTGCCCCCTGTACAGCTCCCTCACCCACTGCCCCCGGTACAGTCCCCTCACCCACTGCCCCCCCTGTACAGCCCCCTCACCCACTGCCCCCTGTACAACACCCTCACCCACTGCCCCCTGTACAGCCCCCTCACCAACTGCCTCCCTGTACAGCCCTCACCTACTGCCCCCTGTACAGCCCCTCACCCACTGCCCCCTGTACAGCCCCCTCACCCACTGCCCCCTGTACAGCCCCCTCACCCACTGCCCCCTGCACAGCCCCCTCACCCACTGCCCCCTGTACAGCCCCTCACCCACTGCCCCCTGAACAGCCCCCTCACCCACTGCGTCCTGTACAGCCCTCACCCACTGCCCCCTGTACAGCTCCCTCACCCACTGCCCCCTGTACAGCCCCCTCACCCACTGCCCCCTGCACAGCCCCCTCACCCACTGCCCCCTGTACAGCCCCTTCCCCGACCGGCCCCCGTACAGCCCTCTCACCCACTGCCCCCTGTACAGCCCTCACCCACTGTCCCCCTGTACAGCCCCCTCACCCACTGCCCCCTGTACAGGCCCCTCACCCACTGCCCCGTGTACAGGCCCCTCACCCACTGCCCCCCTGTAAAGGCCCCTCACCCACTGCCCCCTGTACAGGCCCCTCACCCACTGACCCCCTGTACAGGCCACTCACCCACTGCCCCCGGTACAGGCCCCTCACCCAGTGCCCCCTGTACAGGCCCCTCACCCACTGCCCCCCTGTAGAGCCCCCTCACCCACTGCTCCCTGTACAGTCCCCTCACCCACCGTCCCCGCTACAGCCCCCTCACCCACTGCCCCCTGTACAGTCCCTTCACCCACTGCCCCCCTGCACAGCCCCCTCGCTCACTGCCCCCCTGTACAGCCCCCTCATCCACTGCCCCTTGTACAACACCCTCACCCACTGCCCCCTGGACAGCCCTCACCCACTACCCCCTGTACAGTCCCCTCGAACAGCACCCTCACCCACTGCCCCCTGTACAGCCCCCTCACCCACTGCCCCCTGTACAGCTCCCTCACCCACTGCCCCCGGTACAGTCCCCTCACCCACTGCCCCCCCTGTACAGCCCCCTCACCCACTGCCCCCTGTACAACACCCTCACCCACTGCCCCCTGACCAACTGCCTCCCTGTACAGCCCTCACCTACTGCCCCCTGTACAGCCCCTCACCCACTGCCCCCTGTACAGCCCCCTCACCCACTGCCCCCTGTACAGCCCCCTCACCAACTGGCCCCTGAACAGCCCCCTCACCCACTGCGTCCTGTACAGCCCTCACCCACTGCCCCCTGTACAGCCCCCTCACCCACTGCCCCCTGTACAGCCCCCTCACCCACTGCCCCCTGCACAGCCCCCTCACCCACTGCCCCCTGTACAGCCCCTTCCCCGACCGGCCCCCGTACAGCCCTCTCACCCACTGCCCCCTGTACAGCCCTCACCCACTGTCCCCCTGTACAGGCCCCTCACCCACTGCCCCCCTGTACAGGCCACTCACCCACTGCCCTCCTGTACAGGCCCCTCACCCAATGCCCCCCTGTACAGCCCCCTCACCCACTGCCCCCTGTACAGGCCCCTCACCCACTGCCCCCTGTACAGCCCCCTCACCCACTGCCCCCTGTACAGGCCCCTCACCAACTGCCCCCCTGTATAGCCCCCTCACCCACTGCCCCCTGTACAGGCTCCTCACCCACTGCCCCCCTGTACAGGCCACTCACCCACTGCCCCCTGTACAGGCCCCTCACCCACTGCCCCCTCGTACAGCCCCCTAACCCACTGCCCCCTGTACAGCCCCCTCACCCACTGCCCCCTGTACAGCCCCCTCACCCACTGCCCCCTGTACAGCCTACTCACCCACTGCCCCCCTGTACAGCCCCCTCACCCACTGCCCCCCTGTACAGCCCCCTCACCCACTGCGCCCTGTACAGCCCCCGCACCCACTGCGCCCTGTACAGGCCCCTCACCCACTGCCCCCTGTACAGGGCCCTCACCCACTGCCCCCTGTACAGCCCCCTCACCCACTGCCCCCTGTACAGCCCCCTCACCCACTGCCCCCCTGTTCAGGCCCCTCACCCACTGCCCCCCTGTTCAGGCCCCTCACCCACTGCCCCGCTGTACAGCCCCCCCACCCACTGCCCCCTGTATAGCCCCCTCACCCAGTGCACCCTGTACAGCCCCCTCACCCACTGCCCCCTCACCCACTGCCTCCCTGTACAGCCCCCTCACCCACTGCCCCCTGTATAGCCCCCTCACCCAGTGCCCCCTGTACAGCCCCCCCACCCACTGCCCCCGTGTACAACCCCCTCACCCACTGCCCCCTCACCCACTGCCCCCCTGTACAGCCCCCTCACCCACTGCCCCCTCACCCACTGACCCCCTGTACAGCCCCCTCACCCACTGACCCCGTGTACAGCCCCCTCACCCACTGCCCCCTGTACAGGCCACTCACCCACTGCCCCCTGTACAGGCCCCTCACCCACTGCCCCCTGTACAGGCCCCTCACCCACTGCCCCCCTGTACAGGCCACTCACCCACTGACCCCTGTACAGCCCCCTCACCCACTGCCCCCTGTACAGGCCCCTCACCCACTGCCCCCTGTTCAGGCCACCCACCCACTGCCCCCTGTATAGGCCCCTCACCCACTGCCCCCTGTACAGGCCCCTCACCCACTGCCCCCCTGTACAGGCCACTCACCCACTGCCCCCTGTACAGGCCCCTCACCCAGTGCCCCCTGTACAGACCACTCACCCACTGCCCCCTGTATAGCCCCCTCACCCAGTGCCCCCTGTACAGCCCCCCCACCCACTGCCCCCGTGTACAACCCCCTCACCCACTGCCCCCTCACCCACTGCCCCCCTGTACAGCCCCCTCACCCACTGCCCCCTCACCCACTGACCCCCTGTACAGCCCCCTCACCCACTGACCCCGTGTACAGCCCCCTCACCCACTGCCCCCTGTACAGGCCACTCACCCACTGCCCCCTGTACAGGCCCCTCACCCACTGCCCCCTGTACAGGCCCCTCACCCACTGCCCCCTGTACAGCTCCCTCACCCACTGCCCCCGGTACAGTCCCCTCACCCACTGCCCCCCCTGTACAGCCCCCTCACCCACTGCCCCCTGTACAACACCCTCACCCACTGCCCCCTGACCAACTGCCTCCCTGTACAGCCCTCACCTACTGCCCCCTGTACAGCCCCTCACCCACTGCCCCCTGTACAGCCCCCTCACCCACTGCCCCCTGTACAGCCCCCTCACCAACTGGCCCCTGAACAGCCCCCTCACCCACTGCGTCCTGTACAGCCCTCACCCACTGCCCCCTGTACAGCCCCTTCCCCGACCGGCCCCCGTACAGCCCTCACCCACTGTCCCCCTGTACAGGCCCCTCACCCACTGCCCCCCTGTACAGGCCACTCACCCACTGCCCTCCTGTACAGGCCCCTCACCCAATGCCCCCCTGTACAGCCCCCTCACCCACTGCCCCCTGTACAGGCCCCTCACCCACTGCCCCCTGTACAGCCCCCTCACCCACTGCCCCCTGTACAGGCCCCTCACCAACTGCCCCCCTGTATAGCCCCCTCACCCACTGCCCCCTGTACAGGCTCCTCACCCACTGCCCCCCTGTACAGGCCACTCACCCACTGCCCCCTGTACAGGCCCCTCACCCACTGCCCCCTCGTACAGCCCCCTAACCCACTGCCCCCTGTACAGCCCCCTCACCCACTGCCCCCTGTACAGCCCCCTCACCCACTGCCCCCTGTACAGCCTACTCACCCACTGCCCCCCTGTACAGCCCCCTCACCCACTGCCCCCCTGTACAGCCCCCTCACCCACTGCGCCCTGTACAGCCCCCGCACCCACTGCGCCCTGTACAGGCCCCTCACCCACTGCCCCCTGTACAGGGCCCTCACCCACTGCCCCCTGTACAGCCCCCTCACCCACTGCCCCCTGTACAGCCCCCTCACCCACTGCCCCCCTGTTCAGGCCCCTCACCCACTGCCCCCCTGTTCAGGCCCCTCACCCACTGCCCCGCTGTACAGCCCCCCCACCCACTGCCCCCTGTATAGCCCCCTCACCCAGTGCACCCTGTACAGCCCCCTCACCCACTGCCCCCTCACCCACTGCCTCCCTGTACAGCCCCCTCACCCACTGCCCCCTGTATAGCCCCCTCACCCAGTGCCCCCTGTACAGCCCCCCCACCCACTGCCCCCGTGTACAACCCCCTCACCCACTGCCCCCTCACCCACTGCCCCCCTGTACAGCCCCCTCACCCACTGCCCCCTCACCCACTGACCCCCTGTACAGCCCCCTCACCCACTGACCCCGTGTACAGCCCCCTCACCCACTGCCCCCTGTACAGGCCACTCACCCACTGCCCCCTGTACAGGCCCCTCACCCACTGCCCCCTGTACAGGCCCCTCACCCACTGCCCCCCTGTACAGGCCACTCACCCACTGACCCCTGTACAGCCCCCTCACCCACTGCCCCCTGTACAGGCCCCTCACCCACTGCCCCCTGTTCAGGCCACCCACCCACTGCCCCCTGTATAGGCCCCTCACCCACTGCCCCCTGTACAGGCCCCTCACCCACTGCCCCCCTGTACAGGCCACTCACCCACTGCCCCCTGTACAGGCCCCTCACCCAGTGCCCCCTGTACAGACCACTCACCCACTGCCCCCTGTATAGGCCCCTCACGCACTGCCCCCTGTACAGGCCCCTCACCCACTGCCCCCCGTACAGCCCCCTCACCCACTGCCCCCTGTACAGGCCCCTCACCCACTGCCCCCCTGTACAGGCCACTCACCCACTGCCCCCTGTACAGGCCCCTCACCCACTGCCCCTGTTCAGCACCCTCACCCACTGTACAGCCCCCTCACCCACTGCGCCCTGTACAGCCCCCTCACCCACTGCCCCCCTGTACAGCCCCCTCACCCACTGCCCCCCTGCACAGCCCACTCACCCACTGCCCCCCTGTACAGCCCCCTCACCCACTGCCCCCCTGTACAGCCCCCTCACCCACTGCCCCCTGTACAGCCCCCTCACCCACTGCCCCCTGTACAGCCCTCACCCACTGCCCCCCTGTACAGCCCCCTCACCCACTGCCCCCCTGTACAGCCCCCTCACCCACTGCCCCTCTGTACAGCCCCCTCACCCACTGCCCCCCTGTACAGCCCCCTCACCCACTGCCCCCCTGTACAGCCCCCTCACCCACTGCCCCCTCACCCACTGCCGCCGTGTGCAGCCCCCTCACCCACTGCCCCCTGTACAGCGCTTTCACCCACTGACCCCCTGCACAGCCCCCTCACAAACTGCCCCCTGTACAGCCCCCTCACCCACTGCTCCCTGTACAGTCCCCTCACCCATTGCCCCCCCTGCAGCCCCTTCACCCACTGCCCCCCCTACAGCCCCCTCACCCACTGCCCCCCCGACAGCCCCTCACCCACTCCTCACTGTACAGTCCCCTCACCCATTGTCCCCGCTACAGCCCCCTCACCCACTGCCCCCTGTACAGTCCCTTCACCCACTGCCCCCTGCACAGCCCCCTCGCTCACTGCCCCCTGCACAGCCCCCTCACCCACTGCCCCCTGGACAGCACCCACCCACTGCCCCCTGTACAGCCCCCTCGAACAGCACCCTCACCACTGCCCCCTGTACAGCCCCCTCACCCACTGCACCCTGTACAGCTCCCTCACCCACTGCCCCCTGTACAGCCCCCTCACCCACTGCCCCCGTACAGCCATCTCACGCACTGCCCCCCTGTATAGTCCGCTCACCCACTGCATCCTGTACAGCCCCCTCACCCACTGCCCCCTGTACAGCCCCCTCACCCACTGCCCCCTGTACAGGCCCCTCACCCACTGCCCCCTGTATAGGCCCCTCACCCACTGCCCCCTGTACAGGCCCCTCACCCACTGCCCCCTGTACAGCCCCCTCACCCACTGCCCCCTGTACAGCTCCCTCACCCACTGCCCCCTGTACAGTCCCCTCACCCACTGCCCCCCCTGTACAGCCCCCTCACCCACTGCCCCCCCTGTACAACACCCTCACCCACTGCCCCCTGTACAGCCCCCTCACCAACTGCCTCCCTGTACAGCCCTCACCTACTGCCTCCTGTACAGCCCCTCAGCCACTGCCCCCTGTATAGCCCCCTCACCCACTGCCCCCTGTACAGCCCCCTCACCAACTGGCCCCTGAACAGCCCCCTCACCCACTGCGCCCTGTACAGCCCTCACCCACTGCCCCCTGTACAGCCCCCTCACCCACTGCCCCCTGTACAGCCCCCTCACCCACTGCCCCCTGTACAGCCCCTTCCCCGACCGGCCCCCGTACAGCCCTCTCACCCACTGCCCCCTGTACAGCCCTCACCCACTGTCCCCTGTACAGGCCACTCACCCACTGCCCCCTGTACAGGCCACTCACCCACTGCCCCCTGTACAGGCCCCTCACCCACTGCCCCCCTGTACAGGCCACTCACCCACTGCCCCCTGTACAGGCCCCTCACCCACTGCCCCCCTGTACAGGCCACTCACCCACTGCCCCCTGTACAGGCCCCTCACCCACTGCCCCCTCGTACAGCCCCCTAACCCACTGCCCCCTGTACAGCCCCCTCACCCACTGCCCCCTGTACAGCCCCCTCACCCACTGCCCCCTGTACAGCCTACTCACCCACTGCCCCCCTGTACAGCCCCCTCACCCACTGCCCCCCTGTACAGCCCCCTCACCCACTGCGCCCTGTACAGCCCCCGCACCCACTGCGCCCTGTACAGGCCCCTCACCCACTGCCCCCTGTACAGGGCCCTCACCCACTGCCCCCTGTACAGCCCCCTCACCCACTGCCCCCTGTACAGCCCCCTCACCCACTGCCCCCCTGTTCAGGCCCCTCACCCACTGCCCCCCTGTTCAGGCCCCTCACCCACTGCCCCGCTGTACAGCCCCCCCACCCACTGCCCCCTGTATAGCCCCCTCACCCAGTGCACCCTGTACAGCCCCCTCACCCACTGCCCCCTCACCCACTGCCTCCCTGTACAGCCCCCTCACCCACTGCCCCCTGTATAGCCCCCTCACCCAGTGCCCCCTGTACAGCCCCCCCACCCACTGCCCCCGTGTACAACCCCCTCACCCACTGCCCCCCTGTACAGCCCCCTCACCCACTGCCCCCTCACCCACTGACCCCCTGTACAGCCCCCTCACCCACTGACCCCGTGTACAGCCCCCTCACCCACTGCCCCCTGTACAGGCCACTCACCCACTGCCCCCTGTACAGGCCCCTCACCCACTGCCCCCTGTACAGGCCCCTCACCCACTGCCCCCCTGTACAGGCCACTCACCCACTGACCCCTGTACAGCCCCCTCACCCACTGCCCCCTGTACAGGCCCCTCACCCACTGCCCCCTGTTCAGGCCACCCACCCACTGCCCCCTGTATAGGCCCCTCACCCACTGCCCCCTGTACAGACCCCTCACCCACTGCCCCCCTGTACAGGCCACTCACCCACTGCCCCCTGTACAGGCCCCTCACCCAGTGCCCCCTGTACAGACCACTCACCCACTGCCCCCTGTATAGGCCCCTCACGCACTGCCCCCTGTACAGGCCCCTCACCCACTGCCCCCCGTACAGCCCCCTCACCCACTGCCCCCTGTACAGGCCCCTCACCCACTGCCCCCCTGTACAGGCCACTCACCCACTGCCCCCTGTACAGGCCCCTCACCCACTGCCCCTGTTCAGCACCCTCACCCACTGTACAGCCCCCTCACCCACTGCGCCCTGTACAGCCCCCTCACCCACTGCCCCCCTGTACAGCCCCCTCACCCACTGCCCCCCTGCACAGCCCACTCACCCACTGCCCCCCTGTACAGCCCCCTCACCCACTGCCCCCCTGTACAGCCCCCTCACCCACTGCCCCCTGTACAGCCCCCTCACCCACTGCCCCCTGTACAGCCCTCACCCACTGCCCCCCTGTACAGCCCCCTCACCCACTGCCCCCCTGTACAGCCCCCTCACCCACTGCCCCCCTGTACAGCCCCCTCACCCACTGCCCCCCTGTACAGCCCCCTCACCCACTGCCCCCCTGTACAGCCCCCTCACCCACTGCCGCCGTGTGCAGCCCCCTCACCCACTGCCCCCTGTACAGCGCTTTCACCCACTGACCCCCTGCACAGCCCCCTCACAAACTGCCCCCTGTACAGTACCCTCACCCACTGCCCCCTGTACAGCCCCCTTACCCACTGCCCCCTGTACAGCCCTCACAAACTGCCCCCTGTACAGCCCCCTCACCCACTGCTCCCTGTACAGTCCCCTCACCCATTGCCCCCCCTGCAGCCCCTTCACCCACTGCCCCCCCTACAGCCCCCTCACCCACTGCCCCCCCGACAGCCCCTCACCCACTCCTCACTGTACAGTCCCCTCACCCATTGTCCCCGCTACAGCCCCCTCACCCACTGCCCCCTGTACAGTCCCTTCACCCACTGCCCCCTGCACAGCCCCCTCGCTCACTGCCCCCTGCACAGCCCCCTCACCCACTGCCCCCTGGACAGCACCCACCCACTGCCCCCTGTACAGCCCCCTCGAACAGCACCCTCACCACTGCCCCCTGTACAGCCCCCTCACCCACTGCACCCTGTACAGCTCCCTCACCCACTGCCCCCTGTACAGCCCCCTCACCCACTGCCCCCGTACAGCCATCTCACGCACTGCCCCCCTGTATAGTCCGCTCACCCACTGCATCCTGTACAGCCCCCTCACCCACTGCCCCCTGTACAGCCCCCTCACCCACTGCCCCCTGTACAGGCCCCTCACCCACTGCCCCCTGTATAGGCCCCTCACCCACTGCCCCCTGTACAGGCCCCTCACCCACTGCCCCCTGTACAGCCCCCTCACCCACTGCCCCCTGTACAGCTCCCTCACCCACTGCCCCCTGTACAGTCCCCTCACCCACTGCCCCCCCCTGTACAGCCCCCTCACCCACTGCCCCCCCTGTACAACACCCTCACCCACGGCCCCCTGTACAGCCCCCTCACCAACTGCCTCCCTGTACAGCCCTCACCTACTGCCTCCTGTACAGCCCCTCAGCCACTGCCCCCTGTATAGCCCCCTCACCCACTGCCCCCTGTACAGCCCCCTCACCAACTGGCCCCTGAACAGCCCCCTCACCCACTGCGCCCTGTACAGCCCTCACCCACTGCCCCCTGTACAGCTCCCTCACCCACTGCCCCCTGTACAGCCCCCTCACCCACTGCCCCCTGTACAGCCCCTTCCCCGACCGGCCCCCGTACAGCCCTCTCACCCACTGCCCCCTGTACAGCCCTCACCCACTGTCCCCTGTACAGGCCACTCACCCACTGCCCCCTGTACAGGCCACTCACCCACTGCCCCCTGTACAGGCCCCTCACCCACTGCCCCCCTGTACAGGCCACTCACCCACTGCCCCCTGTACAGGCCCCTCACCCACTGCCCCCCTGTACAGGCCACTCACCCACTGCCCCCTGTACAGGCCCCTCACCCACTGCCCCCCTGTACAGCCCCCTCACCCACTGCCCCCTATACAGGCCCCTCACCCACTGCCCCTGTTCATCACCCTCACCCACTGCGCCCTGTACAGCCCCCTCACCCACTGCCCCCCTGTACAGCCCCCTCACCCACTGCCCCCCTGTACAGCCCACTCACCCACTGCCCCCTGTACAGCCCCCTCACCCACTGCCCCCTGTACAGCCCGCTCACCCACTGCCCCCTGTACAGCCCTCACAAACTGCCCCCTGTACAGCCCCCTCACCCACTGCTCCCTGCACAGTCCCCTCACCCATTGCCCGCCTGAAGCCCCTTCACCCACTGCCCCCCTACAGCCCCCTCACCCACAGCCCCACCTACAGCCCTTCACCCACTGCTCCCTGTACAGTCCCCTCACCCACTGTCCCCTCTACAGCCCCCTCACCCACTGCCCCCTGTACAGTCCCCTGCACAGCCCCCTCACTCACTGCCCCCCTGTACAGCCCCCTCACCCACTGCCCCCCTGTACAGCCCCCTCACCCACTGCCCCCTGGACAGCCATCACCCACTGCCCCCTGTACAGCCCCCTCGAACAGCACCCTCACCACTGCCCCCTGTACAGCCCCCTCACCCACTGCCCTGTATAGCCCCCTCACCCACTGCCCCCTGTACAGCTCCCTCACCCACTGCCCCCTGTACAGTCCCCACACCCACTGCCCCCCCTGTACAGCCCCCTCACCCACTGCCCCCTGTACAACACCCTCACCCACTGCCCCCTGTACAGCCCCCTCACCAACTGCCTCCCTGTACAGACCTCTCACCAACTGCCCCCCCCCGTACAGCCCCCTCACCCACTGCCCCCTGTACAGCCCCCTCACCAACTGGCCCCTGAACAGCCCCCTCACCCACTGCCCCCTGTACAGCCCCCTCACCAACTGGCCCCTGAACAGCCCCCTCACCCACTGCCCCCTGTACAGCCCCCTCACCCACTGTACAGCCCCCTCACCCACTGCCCCCTGTACAGCCCCCTCCCCCACCGGCCCCCGTACAGCCCCCTCACCCACTGTCCCCTGTACAGGCCACTCACCCACTGCCCCCTGTACAGGCCACTCACCCACTGCCCCCTGTACAGGCCCCTCACCCACTGCCCCCCTGTACAGGCCACTCACCCACTGCCCCCTGTACAGGCCCCTCACCCACTGCCCCCCTGTACAGCCCCCTCACCCACTGCCCCCTATACAGGCCCCTCACCCACTGCCCCTGTTCATCACCCTCACCCACTGCGCCCTGTACAGCCCCCTCACCCACTGCCCCCCTGTACAGCCCCCTCACCCACTGCCCCCCTGTACAGCCCACTCACCCACTGCCCCCTGTACAGCCCCCTCACCCACTGCCCCCTGTACAGCCCGCTCACCCACTGCCCCCTGTACAGCCCTCACAAACTGCCCCCTGTACAGCCCCCTCACCCACTGCTCCCTGCACAGTCCCCTCACCCATTGCCCCCCTGAAGCCCCTTCACCCACTGCCCCCCTACAGCCCCCTCACCCACAGCCCCACCTACAGCCCTTCACCCACTGCCCCCTGTACAGCCCGCTCACCCACTGCCCCCTGTACAGCCCTCACAAACTGCTCCCTGTACAGTCCCCTCACCCACTGTCCCCTCTACAGCCCCCTCACCCACTGCCCCCTGTACAGTCCCCTGCACAGCCCCCTCACTCACTGCCCCCCTGTACAGCCCCCTCACCCACTGCCCCCCTGTACAGCCCCCTCACCCACTGCCCCCTGGACAGCCATCACCCACTGCCCCCTGTACAGCCCCCTCGAACAGCACCCTCACCACTGCCCCCTGTACAGCCCCCTCACCCACTGCCCTGTATAGCCCCCTCACCCACTGCCCCCTGTACAGCTCCCTCACCCACTGCCCCCTGTACAGTCCCCACACCCACTGCCCCCCCTGTACAGCCCCCTCACCCACTGCCCCCTGTACAACACCCTCACCCACTGCCCCCTGTACAGCCCCCTCACCAACTGCCTCCCTGTACAGACCTCTCACCAACTGCCCCCCCCGTACAGCCCCCTCACCCACTGCCCCCTGTACAGCCCCCTCACCAACTGGCCCCTGAACAGCCCCCTCACCCACTGCCCCCTGTACAGCCCCCTCACCAACTGGCCCCTGAACAGCCCCCTCACCCACTGCCCCCTGTACAGCCCCCTCACCCACTGTACAGCCCCCTCACCCACTGCCCCCTGTACAGCCCCCTCCCCCACCGGCCCCCGTACAGCCACCTCACCCACTGCCCCCTGTACAGCCCTCACCCACTGTCCCCCTGTACAGCCCCCTCACCCACTGCCCCCTGTACAGCCCCCTCACCCACTGCCCCCTGTACAGCCCTCACCCACTGTCCCCCTGTACAGCCCCCTCACCCACTGCCCCCTGTACAGCCCCCTCACCCACTGCCCCCTGTACAGCCACCTCACCCACTGCCCCCCTGTACAGCCCTCACCCACTGCCCCCTGTACAGTCCCCTCACCCACTGCCCCCTGTACAGCCCCCTCACCCACTGCCCCCTGTACAGCCCCCTCACCCACTGCCCCCTGTACAGCCCCCTCACCCACAGCCCCACCTACAGCCCTTCACCCACTGCTCCCTGTACAGTCCCCTCACCCACTGTCCCCTCTACAGCCCCCTCACCCACTGCCCCCTGTACAGTCCCCTGCACAGCCCCCTCACTCACTGCCCCCCTGTACAGCCCCCTCACCCACTGCCCCCCTGTACAGCCCCCTCACCCACTGCCCCCTGGACAGCCATCACCCACTGCCCCCTGTACAGCCCCCTCGAACAGCACCCTCACCACTGCCCCCTGTACAGCCCCCTCACCCACTGCCCTGTATAGCCCCCTCACCCACTGCCCCCTGTACAGCTCCCTCACCCACTGCCCCCTGTACAGTCCCCACACCCACTGCCCCCCCTGTACAGCCCCCTCACCCACTGCCCCCTGTACAACACCCTCACCCACTGCCCCCTGTACAGCCCCCTCACCAACTGCCTCCCTGTACAGACCTCTCACCAACTGCCCCCCCCCGTACAGCCCCCTCACCCACTGCCCCCTGTACAGCCCCCTCACCCACTGCCCCCCTGTACAGCCCCCTCACCCACTGCCCCCTGTACAGCCCCCTCACCCACTGCCCCCTGTACAGCCCCCTCACCCACTGCCCCCTGTACAGGCCACTCACCCACTGCCCCCTGTACAGGCCCCTCACCCACTGCCCCCTGTACAGGCCACTCACCCACTGCCCCCTGTACAGGCCCCTCACCCACTGCCCCCCTGTACAGCCCCCTCACCCACTGCCCCCTGTACAGGCCCCTCACCCACTGCCCCCCTGTACAGCCCCCTCACCCACTGCCCCCTGTACAGGCCCCTCACCCACTGCCCCCCTGTACAGGCCACTCACCCACTGCCCCCTGTACAGGCCCCTCACCCACTGCCCCCTGTACAGCCCCCTCACCCACTGCCCCCTGTACAGCCCCCTCACCCACTGCCCCCCCGTACAGCCCCCTAACCCACTGCCCCCTGTACAGCCCCCTCACCCACTGCCCCCTGTACAGCCCCCTCACCCACTGCCCCCTGTACAGCCTACTCACCCACTGCCCCTCTGTACAGCCCCCTCACCCACTGCCCCCCTGTACAGCCCCCTCACCCACTGCCCCCCTGTACAGCCCCCTCACCCACTGCGCCCTGTACAGCCCCCGCACCCACTGCGCCCTGTACAGGCCCCTCACCCACTGCCCCCTGTACAGGGCCCTCACCCACTGCCCCCTGTACAGGGCCCTCACCCACTGCCCCCTGTACAGGGCCCTCACCCACTGCCCCCTGTACAGCCCCCTCACCCACTGCCCCCTGTACAGCCCCCTCACCCACTGCCCCCTGTACAGCCCCCTCACCCACTGCCCCCCTGTTCAGGCCCCTCACCCACTGCCCCCCTGTTCAGGCCCCTCACCCACTGCCCCGCTGTACAGCCCCCCCACCCACTGCCCCCTGTATAGCCCCCTCACCCAGTGCACCCTGTACAGCCCCCTCACCCACTGCCCCCTCACCCACTGCCTCCCTGTACAGCCCCCTCACCCACTGCCCCCTGTATAGCCCCCTCACCCAGTGCCCCCTGTACAGCCCCCCCACCCACTGCCCCCGTGTACAACCCCCTCACCCACTGCCCCCTCACCCACTGCCCCCCTGTACAGCCCCCTCACCCACTGACCCCCTGTACAGCCCCCTCACCCACTGACCCCGTGTACAGCCCCCTCACCCACTGCCCCCTGTACAGGCCACTCACCCACTGCCCCCTGTACAGGCCACTCACCCACTGCCCCCTGTACAGGCCCCTCACCCACTGCCCCCCTGTACAGGCCACTCACCCACTGACCCCTGTACAGCCCCCTCACCCACTGCCCCCTGTACAGGCCCCTCACCCACTGCCCCCTGTTCAGGCCACCCACCCACTGCCCCCTGTATAGGCCCCTCACCCACTGCCCCCTGTACAGGCCCCTCACCCAGTGCCCCCTGTACAGGCCACTCACCCACTGCCCCCTGTATAGGCCCCTCACCCACTGCCCCCTGTACAGGCCCCTCACCCACTGCCCCCCATACAGCCCCCTCACCCACTGCCCCCTGTACAGGCCCCTCACCCACTGCCCCCCTGTACAGGCCCCTCACCCACTGCCCCCCTGTAGAGCCCCCTCACCCACTGCTCCCTGTACAGTCCCCTCACCCACCGTCCCCGCTACAGCCCCCTCACCCACTGCCCCCTGTACAGTCCCTTCACCCACTGCCCCATGCACAGCCCCCTCGCTCACTGCCCCCCTGTACAGCCCCCTCATCCACTGCCCTCTGTACAGCCCCCTCTCCCACTGCCCCCTGTACAGCCCCCTCACCCACTGCCCCCCTGTTCAGGCCCCTCACCCACTGCCCCGCTGTACAGCCCCCCCACCCACTGCCCCCTGTATAGCCCCCTCACCCAGTGCACCCTGTACAGCCCCCTCACCCACTGCCCCCTCACCCACTGTCCCCCTGTACAGCCCTCACAAACTGCCCCCTGTAACAGCCCCCGCACCCACTGCTCCCTGTACAGCCCCCTCACCCACTGCCCCCTGTACAGTCCCCTCACCCACTGCCCCCACTACAGCCCCCTCACCCACTGCCCCCCCTACAGCCCCCTCACCCACTGCTCCCTGTACAGTCCCCTCAACCACTGACCCCCCTACAGACCCCTCACCCACTGTCCCCTGTACAGTCCCCTCACCCACTGCCCCCTGTACAGCCCCCTCACGCACTGCCCCCCTGTACAGCCCTCACCCACTGCCCCCTGTGCAGTCCCCTCACCCACTGCCCCCTGTACAGCCCCCTTTGCCATTGCTCCCTGTACAGCCCCCTCACTCACTGCCCCTGTGCAGCCCCCTCACCCACTGCCCCCTGTACAGCCCCCTCACCCACTGCCCTCCTGTACAGCCCCCTCACCCACTGCCCCCTGTACAGCCCCCTCACCCACTGCCCCCTGTACAGCCCCCTCGAACAGCCCCCTCACCCACCGCCCCCTGTACTGTCCCCTCACCCACTGCCCCCTGTACAGCCCCCTCACCCACTGTCCCCCTGTACAGCCCCCTCACCCACTGCCCCCTTTATAGCCCCCTCACCCAGTGCCCCTCTGTACAGCCCCCTCACCCACTGCCCCCTGTACAGCCCCCTCACCCACTGCCCCCTGTACAGCCCCCTCACCCACTGCCCCCCTGTACAGCCCCCTCACCCACTGCCCCCTGTACAGCCCCCTCACCCACTGCCCCCTGTACAGCCCCCTCACCCACTGCCCCCTGTATAGTCCCCTCACCCATTGCCCCCTTGTACAGCCCCCTCAACCACTGCCCCCTGTACAGCCCCCTCACCCACTGCCCCCCTGTACAGCCCCCTCACCCACTGCCACCCTGTACAGCCCCCTCACCCACTGCCCCCCTGTACAGCCCCCTCACCCACTGCCCCCTGGACAGCCCTCACCCACTGCCCCCTGGACAGCCCCCTCGAACAGCACTCTCACCCACTGCCCCCTGTACAGACCGCTCACCCACTGCCCCCTGGACAGCCCCCTCACCCACTGCCCCTCTGTACAGCCCCCCTGTACAGACCGCTCACCCACTGCACAGCCCCCTCACCCACTGCCCCCCTGTACAGCCCCCTCACCCACTGCCCCCTGTACAGCCCCCTCACCCACTGCCCCCTGTACAGCCCCCTCACCCAGTGCCCCCTGTACAGACCGCTCACCCACTGCACAGCCCCCTCACCCACTGCCCCCCTGTACAGCCCCCTCACCCACTGCCCCCTGTACAGCCCCCTCACCCACTGCCCCCTGTACAGCCCCCTCACCCACTGCCCCCTGTACAGGCCACTCACCCACTGCCCCCTGTACAGGCCCCTCACCCACTGCCCCCTGTACAGGCCACTCACCCACTGCCCCCTGTACAGGCCCCTCACCCACTGCCCCCCTGTACAGCCCCCTCACCCACTGCCCCCTGTACAGGCCCCTCACCCACTGCCCCCCTGTACAGCCCCCTCACCCACTGCCCCCTGTACAGGCCCCTCACCCACTGCCCCCCTGTACAGGCCACTCACCCACTGCCCCCTGTACAGGCCCCTCACCCACTGCCCCCTGTACAGCCCCCTCACCCACTGCCCCCTGTACAGCCCCCTCACCCACTGCCCCCCCGTACAGCCCCCTAACCCACTGCCCCCTGTACAGCCCCCTCACCCACTGCCCCCTGTACAGCCCCCTCACCCACTGCCCCCTGTACAGCCTACTCACCCACTGCCCCTCTGTACAGCCCCCTCACCCACTGCCCCCCTGTACAGCCCCCTCACCCACTGCCCCCCTGTACAGCCCCCTCACCCACTGCGCCCTGTACAGCCCCCGCACCCACTGCGCCCTGTACAGGCCCCTCACCCACTGCCCCCTGTACAGGGCCCTCACCCACTGCCCCCTGTACAGGGCCCTCACCCACTGCCCCCTGTACAGGGCCCTCACCCACTGCCCCCTGTACAGCCCCCTCACCCACTGCCCCCTGTACAGCCCCCTCACCCACTGCCCCCTGTACAGCCCCCTCACCCACTGCCCCCCTGTTCAGGCCCCTCACCCACTGCCCCCCTGTTCAGGCCCCTCACCCACTGCCCCGCTGTACAGCCCCCCCACCCACTGCCCCCTGTATAGCCCCCTCACCCAGTGCACCCTGTACAGCCCCCTCACCCACTGCCCCCTCACCCACTGCCTCCCTGTACAGCCCCCTCACCCACTGCCCCCTGTATAGCCCCCTCACCCAGTGCCCCCTGTACAGCCCCCCCACCCACTGCCCCCGTGTACAACCCCCTCACCCACTGCCCCCTCACCCACTGCCCCCCTGTACAGCCCCCTCACCCACTGACCCCCTGTACAGCCCCCTCACCCACTGACCCCGTGTACAGCCCCCTCACCCACTGCCCCCTGTACAGGCCACTCACCCACTGCCCCCTGTACAGGCCACTCACCCACTGCCCCCTGTACAGGCCCCTCACCCACTGCCCCCCTGTACAGGCCACTCACCCACTGACCCCTGTACAGCCCCCTCACCCACTGCCCCCTGTACAGGCCCCTCACCCACTGCCCCCTGTTCAGGCCACCCACCCACTGCCCCCTGTATAGGCCCCTCACCCACTGCCCCCTGTACAGGCCCCTCACCCAGTGCCCCCTGTACAGGCCACTCACCCACTGCCCCCTGTATAGGCCCCTCACCCACTGCCCCCTGTACAGGCCCCTCACCCACTGCCCCCCATACAGCCCCCTCACCCACTGCCCCCTGTACAGGCCCCTCACCCACTGCCCCCCTGTACAGGCCCCTCACCCACTGCCCCCCTGTAGAGCCCCCTCACCCACTGCTCCCTGTACAGTCCCCTCACCCACCGTCCCCGCTACAGCCCCCTCACCCACTGCCCCCTGTACAGTCCCTTCACCCACTGCCCCATGCACAGCCCCCTCGCTCACTGCCCCCCTGTACAGCCCCCTCATCCACTGCCCTCTGTACAGCCCCCTCTCCCACTGCCCCCTGTACAGCCCCCTCACCCACTGCCCCCCTGTTCAGGCCCCTCACCCACTGCCCCGCTGTACAGCCCCCCCACCCACTGCCCCCTGTATAGCCCCCTCACCCAGTGCACCCTGTACAGCCCCCTCACCCACTGCCCCCTCACCCACTGTCCCCCTGTACAGCCCTCACAAACTGCCCCCTGTAACAGCCCCCGCACCCACTGCTCCCTGTACAGCCCCCTCACCCACTGCCCCCTGTACAGTCCCCTCACCCACTGCCCCCACTACAGCCCCCTCACCCACTGCCCCCCCTACAGCCCCCTCACCCACTGCTCCCTGTACAGTCCCCTCAACCACTGACCCCCCTACAGACCCCTCACCCACTGTCCCCTGTACAGTCCCCTCACCCACTGCCCCCTGTACAGCCCCCTCACGCACTGCCCCCCTGTACAGCCCTCACCCACTGCCCCCTGTGCAGTCCCCTCACCCACTGCCCCCTGTACAGCCCCCTTTGCCATTGCTCCCTGTACAGCCCCCTCACTCACTGCCCCTGTGCAGCCCCCTCACCCACTGCCCCCTGTACAGCCCCCTCACCCACTGCCCTCCTGTACAGCCCCCTCACCCACTGCCCCCTGTACAGCCCCCTCACCCACTGCCCCCTGTACAGCCCCCTCGAACAGCCCCCTCACCCACCGCCCCCTGTACTGTCCCCTCACCCACTGCCCCCTGTACAGCCCCCTCACCCACTGTCCCCCTGTACAGCCCCCTCACCCACTGCCCCCTTTATAGCCCCCTCACCCAGTGCCCCTCTGTACAGCCCCCTCACCCACTGCCCCCTGTACAGCCCCCTCACCCACTGCCCCCTGTACAGCCCCCTCACCCACTGCCCCCCTGTACAGCCCCCTCACCCACTGCCCCCTGTACAGCCCCCTCACCCACTGCCCCCTGTACAGCCCCCTCACCCACTGCCCCCTGTATAGTCCCCTCACCCATTGCCCCCTTGTACAGCCCCCTCAACCACTGCCCCCTGTACAGCCCCCTCACCCACTGCCCCCCTGTACAGCCCCCTCACCCACTGCCACCCTGTACAGCCCCCTCACCCACTGCCCCCCTGTACAGCCCCCTCACCCACTGCCCCCTGGACAGCCCTCACCCACTGCCCCCTGGACAGCCCCCTCGAACAGCACTCTCACCCACTGCCCCCTGTACAGACCGCTCACCCACTGCCCCCTGGACAGCCCCCTCACCCACTGCCCCTCTGTACAGCCCCCCTGTACAGACCGCTCACCCACTGCACAGCCCCCTCACCCACTGCCCCCCTGTACAGCCCCCTCACCCACTGCCCCCTGTACAGCCCACTCACCCACTGTCCCCTGTACAGCCCCCTCACCCACTGCCCCCCTGTACAGCCCCCTCACCCACTGCCCCCTTTACAGCCCCCTCACCCACTGCCCCCCTGTACAGCCCCCTCACCCACTGCCCCCCTGTACAGCCCCCTCACCCACTGCCACCCTGTACAGCCCCCTCACCCACTGCCCCCCTGTACAGCCCCCTCACCCACTGCCCCCTGGACAGCCCTCACCCACTGCCCCCTGGACAGCCCCCTCACCCACTGCCTCCCTGTACAGCCCTCGCACCCACCGCCCCCTGTACAGCCCCCTCGAACAGCACCATCACCCACCGCCCCCTGTACTGTCCCCTCACCCACTGCCCCCTGTACAGCCCCCTCACCCACTGCCCCCCTGTACAGCCCCCTCACCCACTGCCCCCTGTATAGCCCCCTCACCCAGTGCCCCTCTGTACAGCCCCCTCACCCACTGCCCCCTGTACAGCCCCCTCACCCACTGCCCCCCCTACAGCCCCCTCACCCACTGCCCCCTGTACTGCCCTCACAAACTGCCCCCTGTACAGTCCCCTCACCCGCTGCCCACTGTACCGCCCCCTCACCCACTCCCATCTGTTCAGCCCCCTCACCCACTGCCCCTGTACAGCCCCCCTGTACAGACCGCTCACCCACTGCCCACTGTACAGCCCCCTCACCCACTGCCCCTCTGTACAGCCCCCTCACCCACTGCCCCCCTGTACAGCCCCCTCACCCACTGCCCCCTGTACAGCCCCCCTGTACAGACCGCTCACCCACTGCACAGCCCCCTCACCCACTGCCCCTCTGTACAGCCCCCTCACCCACTGCCCCCTGTACAGCCCACTCACCCACTGTCCCCTGTACAGCCCCCTCACCCACTGCCCCCCTGTACATCCCTCACCCACTGCCCCCTTTACAGCCCCCTCACCCACTGCCCCCCTGTACAGCCCCCTCACCCACTGCCCCCTGTACAGCCCCCTCACCCACTGCCCCCTGTACAGTCCCCTCACCCACTGCCCCCTGTACAGTCCCCTCACCCACTGCCCACTGTACAGCCCTCACCCACTGCCCCCTGTACAGCCCCCTCGAACAGCACCCTCACCCACTGCCCCTGTACAGCCCCCTCACCCACTGCCCCCTGTACAGCCCCCTCACCCCCTACCCCCTGTACAGCCCCCTCAGCCACTGACCCCCTGTACAGCCCCCTCACCCACTGCCCCCCTGTACAGCCCCCTCACCCACTGCCCCCTGTACAGTGCCCTCACCCACTGCCCCCTGTACAGCCCCCTCATTCACTGCCCCCTGTACAGTCCCCTCACCCACTACCCCCTGTACAGCCCCCTCACCCACTGCCCCCCTGTACAGCCCCCTCACCCACTGCCCCCCTGTACAGTCCCCTCACCCATTGCCCCCTGTACAGCCCCCTCCCGCACTCCCCCCCTGTACAGCCCCCACACCCACTGCCCCCTGTACAACCCCCTCACCCACTGCCCCCTGTACAGTCCCCTCACCCACTGCCCCCTGTACAGTCCCCTCACCCACTGTCCCCTGTGCAGTCCCCTCACCCAATGCCCCCCATACAGCCCCCTCACCCACTGCCCCCTGTACAGCCCCCTCACCCCCTACCCCCTGTACAGCCCCCTCAGCCACTGACCCCCTGTACAGCCCCCTCACCCACTGCCCCCCTGTACAGCCCCCTCACCCACTGCCCCCTGTACAGTCCCCTCACCCACTGCCCCCTGTACAGCCCCCTCATTCACTGCCCCCTGTACAGTCCCCTCACCCACTACCCCCTGTACAGCCCCCTCACCCACTGCCCCCCTGTACAGCCCCCTCACCCACTGCCTCCCTGTACAGTCCCCTCACCCACTGCCCCCCTGTACAGTCCCCTTACCCATTGCCCCCTGTACAGCCCCCTCCCGCACTCCCCCCCTGTACAGCCCCCTCACCCACTGCCCCCTGTACAGCCCACACCCACTGCCCCCTGTACAACCCCCTCACCCACTGCCCCCTGTACAGTCCCCTCACCCACTGCCCCCTGTACAGTCCCCTCACCCACTGTCCCCTGTGCAGTCCCCTCACCCAATGCCCCCCATACAGCCCCCTCACCCACTGCCCCCTGTACAGCCGTCACCCACTGCCCCCTGTACAGCCCCCTTACCCACTGCCCCCTGTACAGCCCCCTCACCCACTGCCCCCTGCACAGCCCCCTCACCCACTGCCCCCTGTACAGCCCCCTCACCCACTGCCCCCCTGTACAGCCCCCTCACCCACTGCCCCCTGTACAGCCCCCTCACCCACTGCCCCCCTGTACAGCCCTCACCCACTGCCCCCTGTACAGCCCCCTCACCCACTGCCCCCTGTACAGCCCCCTCACCCACTGCACCCCCTGTACAGCCCCCTCACCCACTGCCCCCTGTACAGCCCCCTCACCCACTGCCCCCTGTACAGCCCCCTCACCCACTGCTCCCTGTACAGACCCCTCACCCACTGCCCCCTGTACAGCTCCCTCACCCACTGCCCCCTGTACAGCCCCCTCACCCACTGCCCCCCCTGTACAGCCCCCTCACCTACTGCCCACTGTACAGCCCCCTCACCCACTGCCCCCTGTACAGCCCCCTCACCCACTGCCCCCCCTATACAGCCCCCTCACCTGCTGCCCACTGTACAGCCCCCTCACCCACTGCCCCCTGTACAGCCCCCTCACCCACTGCCCCCTGTACAGGCCCCTCACCCACTGTACAGCCCACTCACCCACTGCCCCCTGTACAGCCCCCTCACCCACTGCCCCCTGTACAGCCCCCTCACCCACTGCCCCCTGTACAGCCCCCTCACCCACTGCCCCCTGAACAGCCCCCTCACCCACTGCCCCCCAGTACAGTTTTCCCTGAGCAGTGCAAAGGGAGCAAGTATTAACTTTGATGAAAGTTAATTGAAGGGCAGAGCTTCGCGATGCCGTGTCAGCCAATCTCAGACCGAGTGACAGAGATACATCAGCAAACGTCCCTGCTCCCGACACCCATCCCGGTCGCTATGGGGCTCGGTCTACTCGCCAACACACGCAGTCTCCAATCACACATCAGGAATGGCCCCTTGGACACTGTCCCACAGGATCAGCATTACCATCCGTCTAACTCAGCTCAAGGCAGTGTCTGCAGAACATCTACACACCCACCATGGCGCGCCTGCCTTACCTTCAGGGTTTCCTCATTGCCACCAACATCCTCAAATTTCACCATCGAATGTTGCAGCTCAAAGCCTTTCCTCCCAGCTAAAAACAAGACAGACAGGAGTCAGTGCAAGGGACAGAGAGCAGAGGGACAGAGAGCGGGGCGGACAGAGGGAGGGGGAAGGGGAGGGGGGAAGGGGGACGGGAGGGGGCGGGGGGACATGGAGGGGGCGGGAGTGGAGGGAGGGGGGACATGGAGGGGCGGGGGGTAGGGGGACATGGAGGGGGCGGGAGTGGAGGGAGGGGGGACATGGAGGGGGCGGGGGGAGGGATGGGGGGACATGGAGGGGCGGGGGGGAGGGATGGGGGGGACATGGAGGGGGCGGGGGGGAGGGAGCGGGGGACATGGAGGGGGCGGGGGGGGGAGGGATGGGGGGGACATGGAGGGGGCGGGGGGGAGGGATGGGGGGACATGGAGGGGGCGGGGGGGAGGGATGGGGGGACATGGGAGGGGGCGGGGGGGAGGGAGCGGGGACATGGAGGGGGCGGGGGGGGATGGATGGGGGACATGGAGGGGGCGGGGGGGGGAGGGATGGGGGGACATGGGAGGGGGCGGGGGGGGAGGGATGGGGGACATGGAGGGGCGAGGGGGAGGGAGCGGGGGACATGGAGGGGGCGGGGGGGAAGGGATGGGGGGACATGGAGGGGGCGGGGGGGGGAGGGATGGGGGACTGGAGGGGGCGGGGGGGGAGGGATGGGGGGACATGGAGGGGGCGGGGGAGGAGGGATGGGGGGACATGGAGGGGGCAGGGGGGGAAGGATGGGGGGGACCTGGAGGGGGCGCGGGGTAGGGGGGGGGGACATGGAGGGGCGGGAATGGGGCAGGGGTGGAAGGGAGGGGGGACATGAGGGGGCGGGGGGAGGGTGAGTGGGGCCTGGAAGGGTCGGGAGGGGGGGGACAGGTACGGGGTATCTCTCTATGTGGGGGGACATGGAGGGGCGGGGGGGTAGGGGGGACATGGAGGGGGCGGGGGGGGAGGGGGGACATGGAGGGGGCGGGGGGGGAGGGGGGACATGGAGGGGGCGGGGGGGGAGGGGGGACATGGAGGGGGCGGGGGGGGAGGGATGGGGGGACATGGAGGGGCGGGGGGGTAGGGGGGCATGGAGGGTAGGGGGGGGAGGGATGGGGGGACATGGAGGGGGCGGGGGGGTAGGGATGGGGGGACATGGAGGGGGTAGGGGGGTAGGGGGGGGAGGGATGGGGGGACATGGAGGGGGCGGGGGGGAGGGAGCAGGGGACATGTAGGGGGTGGGGGGGGTAGGGATGGGGGGACATGGAGGGGCGGGGGGGAGGGATGGGGGGACATGGAGGGGGTGGGGGGGTAGGGATGGGGGGACATGGAGGGGCGGGGGGGAGGGATGGGGTGACATGGAGGGGGCGGGGGGGTAGGGATGGGGGGACATGGAGGGGCGGGGGGGGAAGGATGGGGGGACATGGAGGGGCGGGGGGGTAGGGGGGACATGGAGGGGGTAGGGGGTGTAGGGATGGGGGGACATGGAGGGGGCGGGGGGGAGGGATGGGGGGACATGGAGGGGGCGGGGGGGGAAGGATGGTGGGACATGGAGGGGGCGGGGGGGAGGGGGGACATGGAGGGGGCGGGGGGGAGGGAGCATGGGACATGGAGGGGGTAGGGGGGGTAGGGATGGGGGGACATGGAGGGGGCGGGGGGGGAAGGATGGGGGGACATGGAGGGGGCGGGGGGGTAGGGGGGACATGGAGGGGGTAGGGGGTGTAGGGATGGGGGGACATGGAGGGGGCGGGGGGGAGGGATGGGGGGACATGGAGGGGGCGGGGGGGGAGGGATGGGGGGACATGGAGGGGGCGGGGGGGTAGGGGGGCATGGAGGGTAGGGGGGGAGGGATGGGGGGACATGGAGGGGGCGGGGGGGTAGGTGGGAGGAGGGATGGGGGGACATGGAGGGGGTGGGGGGGGTAGGGATGGGGGGACATGGAGGGGGCGGAGGGGAGGGAGCGGGGGACATGTAGGGGGTGGGGGGGGTAGGGATGGGGGGACATGGAGGGGCGGGGGGGAGGGATGGGGGGACATGGAGGGGGTAGGGGGGTAGGGATGGGGGGACATGGAGGGGGCGGGGGGGAGGGAGCGGGGGACATGTAGGGGGTGGGGGGGGTAGGGATGGGGGGACATGGAGGGGCGGGGGGGAGGGATGGGGGGACATGGAGGGGGGGACATGGAGGGGCGGGGGGGAGGGATGGGGCGACATGGAGGGGGTGGGGGGGGTAGGGATGGGGGGACATGGAGGGGCGGGGGGGAGGGATGGGGGGACATGGAGGGGGCGGGGGGGTAGGGGGGGGGGTTTGGGGGGACATGGAGGGGCGGGGGGGAGGGATGGGGGACATGGAGGGGGTAGGGGGGGTAGGGATGGGGGGACATGGAGGGGGCGGGGGGGAGGGATGGGGGGACATGGAGGGGGTGGGGGGGGGTAGGGATGGGGGGACATGGAGGGGCGGGGGGGAGGGATGGGGGGACATGGAGGGGGCGGGGGCTAGGGATGGGGGGACATGGAGGGGGCGGGGGGGAGGGAGCGGGGGACATGGAGGGGGTGGGGGGTAGGGATGGGGGGACATGGAGGGGGTGGGGGGGGGTAGGGATGGGGGGACATGGAGGGGTGGGGGGGAGGGATGGGGGGACATGGAGGGGGCGGGGGGGGTAGGGATGGGGGGACATGGAGGGGGTGGGGGGGAGGGATGGGGGGACATGGAGGGGGTGGGGGGGTAGGGATGGGGGGACATGGAGGGGGCGGGGGGGGAGGGAGCGGGGGACATGGAGGGGCGGGGGGGAGGGATGGGGGGACATGTAGGGGTGGGGGGGGTAGGGATGGGGGGACATGGAGGGGGGTGAGGGGACGGGGGGGAGGAGGGGGGGACATGGAGGGGGTGGGGGGCAGGGAGCGGGGGACATGGAGGGGGTGGGGGGGAGGGATGGGGGGACATGGAGGGGGTGGGGGGGTAGGGATGGGGGGACATGGAGGGGGCGGGGGGGAGGGAGTGGGGGACATGGAGGGGGCGGGGGGGAGGGATGGGGGGACATGGAGGGGGGTGAGGGGACGGGGGGGAGGAGGGGGAGACATGGAGGGGGTGGGGGGCAGGGAGCGGGGGACATGGAGGGGGTGGGGGGGGTAGGGATGGGGGGACATGGAGGGGGTAGGTGGGGTAGGGATGGGGGGACATGGAGGGGGTAGGGGGGGTAGGGATGGGGGGACATGGAGGGGGTAGGGGGGGTAGGGATGGGGGGACATGGAGGGGGCGGGGGGGAGGGAGCGGGGGACATGGAGGGGGTGGGGGGGGTAGGGATGGGGGGACATGGAGGGGCGGGGGGGAGGGATGGGGGGACATGGAGGGGGTGGGGGGGGTAGGGATGGGGGGACATGGAGGGGCGGGGGGGAGGGATGGGGGGACATGGAGGGGCGGGGGGGAGGGATGGGGGGACATGGAGGGGCGGGGGGGGGTAGGGGGGGGGAGGGATGGGGGGACATGGAGGGGGCGGGGGGGTAGGTGGGACATGGATGGTGGGGGGGGAGGGATGGGGGGACATGGAGGGGGCGGGGGGGGTAGGGATGGGGGGACATGGAGGGGGTGGGGGGGAGGGATGGGGGGACATGGAGGGGGGGGGGAGGTAGGGATGGGGTGACATGGAGGGGGTGGGGGGGAGGGATGGGGGGACATGGAGGGGGTGGGGGGGTAGGGATGGGGGGACATGGAGGGGGCGGGGGGGGAGGGAGCGGGGGACATGGAGGGGGCGGGGGGGGAGGGATGGGGGGACATGGAGGGGGCGGGGGGGAGGGAGCGGGGGGACATGGAGGGGGTGGGGGGGGTAGGGATGGGGGGACATGGAGGGGGTGGGGGGGAGGGATGGGGGGACATGGAGGGGGTGGGGGGTAGGGATGGGGGGACATGGAGGGGGTGGGGGGGAGGGATGGGGGGACATGGAGGGGGTGGGGGGTAGGGATGGGGGGACATGGAGGGGGTGGGGGGGGTAGGGATGGGGGGACATGGAGGGGGTAGGAGGGTAGGGGGGGGTAGGGATGGGGGGACATGGAGGGGGTAGGGGGGGTAGGGATGGGGGGACATGGAGGGGGCGGGGGAGGGAGCGGGGGGACATGGAGGGGGTGGGGGGGGTAGGGATGGGGGGACATGGAGGGGCGGGGGGGAGGGATGGGGGGACATGGAGGGGGCGGGGGGTAGGGGGGGAGGGATGGGGGGACATTGAGGGGGCGGGGGGTAGGGGGGACATGGATGGTAGGGGGGGGAGGGATGGGGGGACATGGAGGGGGCGGGGGGGAGGGAGCGGGGGACATGGAGGGTGCGGGGGGGTAGGGATGGGGGGACATGGAGGGGGCGGGGGGAGGGAGCGGGGGACATGGAGGGGGTGGGGGGGAGGGATGGGGGGACATGGAGGGGGCGGGGGGGAGGGAGCGGGGGACATGGAGGGGGTGGGGGGGAGGGATGGGGGGACATGGAGGGGGCGGGGGGGAGGGAGCGGGGGACATGGAGGGGGCGGGGGGGAGGGAGTGGGGTACATGGAGGGGCCGGGGGAAGGGATGGGGGGACATGGAGGGGGGTGAGGGGACGGGGGGGGAGGAGGGGGGGACATGGAGGGGGTGGGGGGGAGGGATGGGGGGACATGGAGGGGGTGGGGGGGAGGGATGCGGGGACATGGAGGGGGTGGGGGGGAGGGATGGGGGGACATGGAAGGGCGTGGGGGGGAGGGATGGGGGGACATGGAGGGGGCGGGGGAGAGGGAGCGGGGGACATGGAGGGGGCGGGGGGGAGGGAGCGGGGGACATGGAGGGGGCGTGGGGGGAGGGGCGGGGGGGGAGGGATGGGGGGACATGGAGGGGGTGAGATGACGGGGGGGGGGAGGAGGGGGGACATGGAGGGGGCGGGGGGGGTAGGGGGAACATGGAGGGGGCGGGGGGGGTAGGGGGGACATGGAGGGGGCGAGATGACGGGGGGGGGAGGAGGGGGGACATGGAGGGGGCGGGGGGGGGTAGGGGGAACATGGAGGGGGCGGGGGGGGTAGGGGGGACATGGAGGGAGCGGGGGGGTAGGGGGGACATGGAGGGGCGGGGGGGAGGGATGGGGGGACATGGAGGGGCGGGAGGGGGAGGAGGGGGGGACATGGAGGGGGCGGGGAGGGTAGGGGGGACATGGAGGGGCGGGGGGGAGGGATGGGGGGGACATGGAGGGGCGGGAGGGGAGGAGGGGGGGACATGGAGGGGGCGGGGGGGGGTAGGGGGGACATGGAGGGGCGGGGGGGAGGGATGGGGGGACATGGAGGGGCGGGGGGGAGGGATGGGGGGACATGGAGGGGGCGGGGGGGAGGGATGGGGGGACATGGAGGGGGCGGGGGGGAGGGATGGGGGGACATGGAGGGGCGGGGGGGAGGGATGGGGGGACATGGAGGGGGCGGGGGGGAGGGATGGGGGGACATGGAGGGGCGGGAGGGGGAGGAGGGGGGGACATGGAGGGGGCGGGGAGGGTAGGGGGACATGGAGGGGGCGGGGAGGGTAGGGGGGACATGGAGGGGCGGGGGGGTAGGGGGGACATGGAGGGGCGGGGGGGAGGGATGGGGGGACATGGAGGGGCGGGGGGGAGGGATGGGGGGACATGGAGGGGACGGGGGGGAGGAGGGGGGATATGGAGGGGGCGAGATGACGGGGGGGGGAGGAGGGGGGGACATGGAGGGGCGGGGTGGGGAGGAGGGGGGGACATGGAGGGGGTGAGGGTGAAAGGAAGGGGTCAGTATTGATGCCACAGTGTGTCAAGCCCATGTCAGGCACCGACAGCCCTGCGTGTGGTGAGCTTGCCTGGGCCTGCAGTGTGCTGGTTCTCACACAGTTCGAGGTGCCCCCTACACTGCACTAAGGGTGAGAGTCTGCTCACCTTTCCTGCTCAGTATCGATGACTCGATCTGGTCATCCACATCGCCCGTCTCCTCAGCTCCTTGCCTCTTGCCTTTATTCGCTCTCCTTCTCTTCCTCCCATGGCGATCCGTGCGACACTCTTCCAGTCTCTGCAACACAACACAAGACCAGCTGTGTCCAGGGCCGGTTCCTCAACCCACCCTCAACCTGAACCCACCAACAGCAGCGGGGGGGGGGGGGGGGGGAAGGGATTGCGCGGGAGAATGGGAGAGGGGGGGAAGGTTTGGAGTTGGGGGTGGGGGGGAAGGAAGAGAACCTGTACCACGGCCAGATATGACAGTCTCTGGGGTTGTGGCTGGGGGAGTAGTGGGTGGGGAGAGTTGGAAGAGGGTGGGGGGAGAAAGGAGTTGTGTGGGGGGGGGCGGGGAAAGAGTTGTGGGGGGAGGGGGGGGAGTTGTGGGGGGGGGGGAGAGAGTTGTGGGGGGGGGAGAGTTGTGGGGGGGGGAGAGAGTTGTGGGGGGGGGGAGAGTTGTGGGGGGGGGAGAGTTGTGGGGGTGAGAGTTGTGGGGGTGAGAGTTGTGGGGGGGGAGAGTTGTGGGGGGGGAGAGTTGTGGGGGGGGGAAGAGTTGTGGGGGGGGAGAGTTGTGGGGGGGGGAGAGTTGTGGGGGGGAGAGTTGTGGGGGGGGGAGAGTTGTGGGGGGGGGAGAGTTGTGGGGGGGGGAGAGTTGTGGGGGTGAGAGTTGTGGGGGGGGAGAGTTGTGGGGGGGGGAGAGTTGTGGGGGTGAGAGTTGTGGGGGGGGAGAGTTGTGGGGGGGGAGAGTTGTGGGGGGGGAAGAGTTGTGGG
>NW_027250758.1:0-108987 GCF_044704955.1 Pristiophorus japonicus
CCCCTTGTCCCGCCCACTGACACTCCCCTTGTCCCGCCCACTGACACTCCCCTTGTCCCGCCCACTGACACTCCCCTTGTCCCGCCCACTGACACTCCCCTTGTCCCGCCCACTGCCAAGCCCACTGCCACGCCCCCTTGTCCCGCCCACTGACACTCCCCTTGTCCGGCCCACTGACACTCCCTTTGTCTCGCCCACTGACACTCCCCTTGTCCCGCCCAATGACACTCCCCTTGTCCCGCCCACTGACACTCCCCTTGTCCCGCCCACTGACACTCCCCTTGTCCCGTCCACTGACACTCCCCTTGTCCCGCCCACTGCCACGCCCCTTGTCCCGCCCACTGACACTCCCCTTGTCCCGCCCACTTCCACGGCCCCTGATCCCGCACACTGCCAAGCCCCCTGTCCCGCCCCTTGTCCCGTCCACTGCCACGCCCCATGTCCCGCCCACTGCCACGCCCCCTGTCGCGCCCACTGCCACGCCCCTTGTCCCGCCCAGTGCCATGCCCCTTGTCCCGCCCACAGCCACGCCCTCTGGTCCCGCCCACTATCACGCCCCTTTGTCCCGCCCACTGCCACGCCCCCTTGTCCCGCCCACTACCACGCCCCCTTTTCCCGCCCCTTGTCCCGCACACTGCCACGCCCCACATTGTCCCGCCAACTGCCACGCCCCCTTGTCCCGCCCACTACCGCGCACCCTTGTCCCGCCCACTGCCACTCCCCTTGTCCCACTCGCTGCCACGCCCCCTTGTCCCGCCCACTGCCCCGCCCCCTTGTCCCGCCCACTGCCACGCCCCCTTGTCCCGCCAACTGCCACGCCCACTTGTCCCGCCCACTGCCACGCCCCCTTGTCCCGCCCAATGCCACGCCCCTTGTCCCGCCCCCGTGTCCCGCCTATTGCCACGTCCCCTTGTCCCGCCCAGTGCCACGCCCCTTTTCCCGCCCAATTGTCCCGCCCACTGCCACGCCCCCTTGTCCCGCCCACTGCCACGCCCACTTGTCCCGCGCACTGCCACGCCCCTTGTCCCGTCCCCTTGTCCCGCCCACTGCCACGCCCCCTGTCCCGCCCACTGTCACGCCCCCTTGTCCCGCACCTTGTCCCGCCCACTACCACGCCCCCTTTTCCCGCCTCTTGTCCCGTCCACTGCCACGCCCCCTGTCCCGCCCACAGCCACGCCACTTGTCCCGCCCACTGCCACGACCCCTGGTCCCGCCCCTTATCCCGCCCACTGCCACGCGCCTTGTCCCGCCTACTGCCACGCCTCCTGTCCCGCCCACTGCCACGCCCCCTGGTCCCGTCCACTGCCACGCCCCCTTGTGACGCCCACTGCCACGCCCCCTGCTCCCGCCCACGACCACGCCACCTTGTCCCGCCCACTGCCACGCCCCCTTGTCCCGCCCACTGCCCCGCCCCCTTGTCCCGCCCACTGCCGCGCCCCCTTGTCTCGCCTACTCTCACGCACCCTTGTCCCGCCCCTTGTCTCGCCCACTGCCACGCCCCATTTTCCCGCCTACTGCCACGCCCCCTTGTCCCGCCCCTTGTCCCGCCCACTGCCACGCCCCCTTGTCCCGCCCACTGCCACGCCCACTTGTCCCGCCCACTGCCACGCCCCTTTTCCCGCCCCCTTGCCCCGACCTATTGCAACGCCCCCTTGTCCCGCCCCCTACCACGCCCCTTGTCCCGCCCCCTTGTCCCGCCCACTGCCACGCCCCCTTGCCCCGCCCACTGCCACGCCCCCTTGTCCCGCCCACTCCCACGCCCACTGCCACGCCCACTTGTCCCGCCCACTGCCACGCCCCTTGTCCAGCCCCCTTGCCCCGCCTATTGCCACGCCCCCTTGCCCCGCCCACTACCACGCCCCTTGTCCCGCCCCCTTGTTCCGCCTACTGCCACGCCCCTTATCCCGCCCCCTTATCCCGCCTATTGCCACGCCCCCTTGTCCCGACCACTTCCACGCCCCTTGTCCCGCCCCCTTGTCCCGCCCACTGCCACGAACCCTTGTCCCGCCAATGCCACGCCCCTTGTCCCGCCCCCTTGTCCCACCCACTGTCACGCCCACTTGTCCCGCCCACTGCCACGCCCACTTGTCCCGCCCACTGCCACGCCCCTTGTCCCGCCCCCTTGCCCCGCCTTTTGCCACGCCCCCTTGTCCCGCCCACTGCCACGCCCCCTTGTCCCGCCCACTGTCACGCCCCCTTGTCCCGCCCCTTGTCCCGGCCACTACCACGCCCCCTTTTCCCGCCCCTTGTCCCGTCCACTGCCTCGCACCCTGTCCCGCCCACAGCCACGCCCCTTGTCCCGCCCACTGCCACGCCCCCTTGTCCCGCCCACCACCACGCCCGCTGGTCCCGCCCCTTGTCCCGCCCACTGCCACGCGCCTTGTCCCGTCCACTGCCACGCCCCCTTTCCCGCCCGATGCCACGCCCCTTGTCTCGCCCACTGCCACGCCCCCTGTCCCGCCCATTGCCACGCCAACTAGTCTCGCCCACTGCTACGCCCCCTTGTGCCGCCCACTGCCACGCCCCCTGGTCCCGCCCACTGCCACGCCAACTTGTCCCGCCCACTGACACTCCCCTTGTCCCACCCACTGCCACGACCATTGTCCCGCCCACTGCCACGCCCACTACCACGCCCCCTTGTCCCGCCCACTGACAATCCCCTTGTCCCGCCCACTGACACTCCCCTTGTCCCGCCCATTGACACTCCCCTTGTCCCGCCCACTGACACTCCCCTTGTCCCTCCCACTGTCACTCCCCTTGTGCCGCCCACTGACACTCCCCTTGTCCCGCCCACTGACACTCCCCTTGTCCCGCTCACTTCCACGCCCCCTGGTCCCGCACACTGCCACACCCCCTGTCCCGCCCCTTGTCCCATCCACTGCCACGCCCCTTGTCCCGCCCACTGACACTCCCCTTGTCCCGCCCACTTCCACGCCCCCTGATCCCGCCCACTGCCACGCCCCCTGTCCCGCCCCTTGTCCCGCCCACTGCCACGCCCCTTGTCACGCCCCCTTGTCCCGACCACTGCCACGCCCCCTTGTCCCGCCCACTACCATTGACAGCTTCCCCAGCAAAACCAGCAGCCCCAGCAGCAGCAGCCCCAGCAGCCCCAGCATTGAAAAAGCTTTTATATATATTTATACATATATATATAAAATCTTTGATTATCAAAAGATATGACATGACATGAGCATGAGCTGAGCTGAGCTAAAGAAGGGGGACACGCAGCCTTCGGGAACCTAGCCCTCCTTGTTTGGGCGCCTAAATAAAACACTCGGGTGAAGTGGCCTTGTTGCCAAGATGCGTACTGTTGTATTTTTCCAGGGTGCACAATCGTAGGATCCCACTGCGTGGCTCCTGCTGCCTGCCACAAGGTAAGCCTGCAGCACCCCGACACACACACACACACAATCCAGAGGGGAGCCCTGTGTAATAGCAGGCTGGCTGGCTGCATTCCACAGGGGCCCGCCTCAAGCATTGCCAGCTTCCCCAGCAGCTCCAGCAGCAGCTCCAGCAGCAGCCCCAGCAGCTCCAGCAGCCCAGCATTCAAAAAGACTTTATATATATTTATATATATATATACAATCTTTGATTATCAAAAGACATGACATGACATGACATGAGCATGAGCTGAGCTGAGCTAAAGAAGGGGGACACGCTGCCTGCGGGAACCTAGCCCACCTTGTTACCCCGCCCACTGAAACACCCCTTGTCCCACCTACTGACACTCCCCTTGTCCCGCCCACTGAGACTCCCCTTGTCCCGCCCACTGACACTCCCCTTGTCCCGCCCAGTGACACTCCCCTTGTCCCGCCCACTGACACTCCCCTTGTCCCGCCCACTGACGCTCACCTTGTCCCGCCCACTGACACTCTCCTAGTCCCGCCCACTGATACTCCCCTAGTCCCGCCCACTGACGCTCCCCTAGTCCCGCCCACTGACACTCCCCTAGTCCCGCCCACTAACACTCCCCTAGTCCCGCCCGCTGACACTCCCCTTGTCCCGCCCACTGACACTCCCCTTGTCCCTCCCACTACCACGCCCCCTTTTCCCGCCCCTTGTCCCGTCCACTGCCACGCCCCCTGTCCCGCCCACAGCCACGCCCCTTGTCCCGCCCAATGCCACGCCGGCTTGTCCCGCACACTGACACTCCCCTTGTCCCGCCGACTGACACTCCCTTTGTCCCGCCCACTGACACTCCCCTTGTCCCGCCCACGGACACTCCCTTTGTCCCGCCCACGGACACTCCCCTTGTCCCGCCCACTGACACACCCCTAGTCCCACCCACTGACACTCCCCTTGACCCGCCCACTGACACTCCCCTTGTCCCACCCACTGACACTCCCCTTGTCCCGCCCACTTACACTCCCCTAGTCCCGCCCACTGACACTCCCCTTGTCCCGCCCACTGAAACTCCCCTTGTCCCGCCCACTGCCACGCCCCTTGTCCCGCCCACTGACACTCCCCTTGTCCTGACCACTTCCACGCCCCCTGGTCCCGCACACTGCCACGCCTTCTGGTCCCGCCCACTGCCACGCCCCCTTGTCCCGCCGACTGCCACGCCCCCTTGTCCCGCCCACTACCACGCCCCCTTTTCCCGCCCCTTGTCACGCCTACTGACACGCCCCCTTGTCCCGCCTAACTGCCACGCCCTTTGTCCCGCCCACTGCCACGCCCCCTTGTCCCGCCCACTGATACGCCCCCCTGTCCCGCCCACTGCCACGCCCCTTGTCCCGCCCCCTTGTCCCGCCCACTGCCACGCCCCTTGTCCCGCGCACTGCCACGCCCCTTGTCCCGCCCCTTGTCCCGCCCACTACCACGCCCCCTGTCCCTCCCCATGTCCCGCCCACTGCCACGCCCCTTGTCCCGCCCCCTTGTCCCGACCACTGCCACGCCCCCTTGTCCCGCCCACTACCATTGCCAGCTTCCCCAGCAACACCAGCAGCCCCAGCAGCAGCAGCCCCAGCAGCCCCAGCATTGAAAAAGCTTTTATATATATTTATACATATATATATAAAATCTTTGATTATCAAAAGATATGACATGACATGAGCATGAGCTGAGCTGAGCTAAAGAAGTGGGACACGCTGCCTACGGGAACCTAGCCCACCTTGTTTGGGCGCCGAAATAAAACACTCGGGTGAAGTGGCCTTGTTGCCAAGATGCGTACTGTTGTATTTTTCCAGGGTGCACAATCGTAGGATCCAACTGCGTGGCTCCTGCTGCCTGCCACAAGGTAAGCCTGCAGCACCCCGACACACACACACACACAATCCAGAGGGGAGCCCTGTGTAATAGCTGGCTGGCTGGCTGCATTCCACAGGGGCCCGCCTCAAGCATTGCCAGCTTCCCCAGCAGCTCCAGCAGCAGCTCCAGCAGCAGCCCCAGAAGCTCCAGCAGCCCAGCATTCAAAAAGACTTTATATATATTTATATATACATATGAAATCTTTGATTATCAAAAACATGACATGACATGACATGAGCATGAGCTGAGCTGAGCTAAAGAAGGGGTGCACGCTGCCTGCGGGACCCTAGCCCACCTTGTTACCCCGCCCACTGACACTCCACTTGTCCTACCCAATGACACTCCCCTTGTCCCGCCCACTGACACTCCCCTTGTCCCGCCCACTGACACTCCCCTTGTCCCGCCCACTGACACTCCCCTTGTCCCGCCCACTGACACTCCCCTTGTCCCGCCCACTGACGCTCACCTTGTCCCGCCCACTGACACTCCCCTTGTCCCGCCCACGGACACTCCCCTTGTCCCGCCCACTGACACTCCCCTTGTCCCGCCCACTGACACTCCCCTTGTCCCGCCCACTGACACTCCCCTTGTCCCGCCCACTGCCACTCCCCTTGTCCCGCCCACAGACACTCCCCTTGTCCCGCCCACTGACACTCCCCTTGTCCCGCCCACTGGCACTCCCCTTGTCCCGCCCACGGACACTCCCCTTGTCCCACCCACTGACACTCCCCTTGTCCCGCCCACTGCCACGCCCCCTTGTCCCGCCCACAGCCACGCCCACTACCACGCCCCCTTGTCCCGCCCACTGACACTCCCCTTGTCCGGCCCATTGACACTCCCCTTGTCCCGCCCACTGACACTCCCCTTGTCCCGCCCACTGACACTCCCCTTGTCCCGCCCACTGACACTCCCCTTGTCCCGCCCACTGACACTCCCCTTGTCCCGCCCACTGCCAAGCCCACTGCCACGCCCTCTTGTCCCGCCCACTGACACTCCCCTTGTCCGGCCCACTGACACTCCCTTTGTCTCGCCCACTGACACTCCCCTTGTCCCGCCCAATGACACTCCCCTTGTCCCGCCCACTGACACTCCCCTTGTCCCGCCCACTGACACTCCCCTTGTCCCGTCCACTGACACTCCCCTTGTCCCGCCCACTGCCACGCCCCTTGTCCCGCCCACTGACACTCCCCTTGTCCCGCCCACTTCCACGGCCCCTGATCCCGCACACTGCCAAGCCCCCTGTCCCGCCCCTTGTCCCGTCCACTGCCACGCCCCATGTCCCGCCCACTGCCACGCCCCCTGTCGCGCCCACTGCCACGCCCCTTGTCCCGCCCAGTGCCATGCCCCTTGTCCCGCCCACAGCCACGCCCTCTGGTCCCGCCCACTATCACGCCCCTTTGTCCCGCCCACTGCCACGCCCCCTTGTCCCGCCCACTACCACGCCCCCTTTTCCCGCCCCTTGTCCCGCACACTGCCACGCCCCACATTGTCCCGCCAACTGCCACGCCCCCTTGTCCCGCCCACTACCGCGCACCCTTGTCCCGCCCACTGCCACTCCCCTTGTCCCACTCGCTGCCACGCCCCCTTGTCCCGCCCACTGCCCCGCCCCCTTGTCCCGCCCACTGCCACGCCCCCTTGTCCCGCCAACTGCCACGCCCACTTGTCCCGCCCACTGCCACGCCCCCTTGTCCCGCCCAATGCCACGCCCCTTGTCCCGCCCCCGTGTCCCGCCTATTGCCACGTCCCCTTGTCCCGCCCAGTGCCACGCCCCTTTTCCCGCCCAATTGTCCCGCCCACTGCCACGCCCCCTTGTCCCGCCCACTGCCACGCCCACTTGTCCCGCGCACTGCCACGCCCCTTGTCCCGTCCCCTTGTCCCGCCCACTGCCACGCCCCCTGTCCCGCCCACTGTCACGCCCCCTTGTCCCGCACCTTGTCCCGCCCACTACCACGCCCCCTTTTCCCGCCTCTTGTCCCGTCCACTGCCACGCCCCCTGTCCCGCCCACAGCCACGCCACTTGTCCCGCCCACTGCCACGACCCCTGGTCCCGCCCCTTATCCCGCCCACTGCCACGCGCCTTGTCCCGCCTACTGCCACGCCTCCTGTCCCGCCCACTGCCACGCCCCCTGGTCCCGTCCACTGCCACGCCCCCTTGTGACGCCCACTGCCACGCCCCCTGCTCCCGCCCACGACCACGCCACCTTGTCCCGCCCACTGCCACGCCCCCTTGTCCCGCCCACTGCCCCGCCCCCTTGTCCCGCCCACTGCCGCGCCCCCTTGTCTCGCCTACTCTCACGCACCCTTGTCCCGCCCCTTGTCTCGCCCACTGCCACGCCCCATTTTCCCGCCTACTGCCACGTCCCCTTGTCCCGCCCCTTGTCCCGCCCACTGCCACGCCCCCTTGTCCCGCCCACTGCCACGCCCACTTGTCCCGCCCACTGCCACGCCCCTTTTCCCGCCCCCTTGCCCCGACCTATTGCAACGCCCCCTTGTCCCGCCCCCTACCACGCCCCTTGTCCCGCCCCCTTGTCCCGCCCACTGCCACGCCCCCTTGCCCCGCCCACTGCCACGCCCCCTTGTCCCGCCCACTCCCACGCCCACTGCCACGCCCACTTGTCCCGCCCACTGCCACGCCCCTTGTCCAGCCCCCTTGCCCCGCCTATTGCCACGCCCCCTTGCCCCGCCCACTACCACGCCCCTTGTCCCGCCCCCTTGTTCCGCCTACTGCCACGCCCCTTATCCCGCTCCCTTATCCCGCCTATTGCCACGCCCCCTTGTCCCGACCACTTCCACGCCCCTTGTCCCGCCCCCTTGTCCCGCCCACTGCCACGACCCCTTGTCCCGCCAATGCCACGCCCCTTGTCCCGCCCCCTTGTCCCACCCACTGTCACGCCCACTTGTCCCGCCCACTGCCACGCCCACTTGTCCCGCCCACTGCCACGCCCCTTGTCCCGCCCCCTTGCCCCGCCTTTTGCCATGCCCCCTTGTCCCGCCCACTGCCACGCCCCCTTGTCCCGCCCACTGTCACGCCCCCTTGTCCCGCCCCTTGTCCCGGCCACTACCACGCCCCCTTTTCCCGCCCCTTGTCCCGTCCACTGCCTCGCACCCTGTCCCGCCCACAGCCACGCCCCTTGTCCCGCCCACTGCCACGCCCCCTTGTCCCGCCCACCACCACGCCCTCTGGTCCCGCCCCTT
Organism: Pristiophorus japonicus; assembly: GCF_044704955.1. Lineage (NCBI taxonomy): Eukaryota > Metazoa > Chordata > Chondrichthyes > Pristiophoridae > Pristiophorus > Pristiophorus japonicus. The sequence goes on from NW_027250758.1 coordinate 8,443, forward strand.
GTCCCGCCCACTGCCACGCGCCTTGTCCCGTCCACTGCCACGCCCCCTTTCCCGCCCGATGCCACGTCCCTTGTCTCGCCCACTGCCACGCCCCCTTTCCCGCCCATTGCCACGCCAACTAGTCTCGCCCACTGCTACGCCCCCTTGTGCCGCCCACTGCCACGCCCCCTGGTCCCGCCCACTGCCACGCCAACTTGTCCCGCCCACTGACACTCCCCTTGTCCCACCCACTGCCACGACCATTGTCCCGCCCACTGCCACGCCCACTACCACGCCCCCTTGTCCCGCCCACTGACACTCCCCTTGTCCCGCCCATTGACACTCCCCTTGTCCCGCCCACTGACACTCCCCTTGTCCCTCCCACTGTCACTCCCCTTGTGCCGCCCACTGACACTCCCCTTGTCCCGCCCACTGACACTCCCCTTGTCCCGCTCACTTCCACGCCCCCTGGTCCCGCACACTGCCACACCCCCTGTCCCGCCCCTTGTCCCATCCACTGCCACGCCCCTTGTCCCGCCCACTGCCACGCTCCCTGTCCCGCCCACTGCCACGCCCCTTGTCCGGCCCGCTGCCACGCCCCCTTGTCCCGCCCACTGACACTCCCCTTGTCCCGCCCACGGACACTCCCCTTGTCCCGCCCACTGACACTCCCCTTGTCCCGCCCACTGCCACGCCCCCTTGCCCCGCCCACTGCCACGCCCACTACCACGCCCCCTTGTCCCGCCCACTGACAATCCCCTTGTCCCGCCCACTGAAACTCCCCTTATCCCGCCCATTGACACTCCCCTTGTCCCGCCCACTGACACGACCATTCTCCCGCCCACTGACACTCCCCTTGTCCCTCCCACTGTCACTCCCCTTGTGCCGCCCACTGACACTCCCCTTGTCCCGCCCACTGACACTCCCCTTGTCCCGCTCACTTCCACGCCCCCTGGTCCCGCACACTGCCACACCCCCTGTCCCGCCCCTTGACCCGTCCACTGCCACGCCCCTTGTCCCGCCCACTGCCACGCTCCCTCTCCCGCCCACTGCCACGCCCCTTGTCCCGCCCGCTGCCACGCCCCCTTGTCCCGCCCACTGACACTCCCCTTGTCCTGACCACTTCCACGCCCCCTGGTCCCGCACACTGCCACGCCCCCTGTCCCGCCCCTTGTCCCGTCCACTGCCACGCCCCTTGTACCGCACGCTGCCACGCCCCCTTTCTCGCCCTCTGCCACGCCACCTTGTCCCGCCCACTGCCACGCCTTCTGGTCCCGCCCACTGCCACGCCCCCTTGTCCCGCCCAATGCCACGCCCCCTTGTCCCGCCCACTACCACGCCCCCTATTCCCGCCCCTTGTCACGCCTACTGACACGCCCCCTTGTCCCGCCTAACTGCCACGCCCTTTGTCCCGCCCACTGCCACGCCCCCTTGTCCCGCCCACTGATACGCCCCCTTGTCCCGCCCACTGCCACGCCCCTTGTCCCGCCCCCTTGTCCCGCCCACTGCCACGCCCCTTGTCCAGCGCACTGCCACGCCCCTTGTCCCGCCCCCTTGTCCCGCCCAATGCCACGCCCACTTGTCCCGCCCACTGCCACGCCCCTTTTCCCGCCCCCTTGCACCGACCTATTGCAACGCCCCCTTGTCCCGCCCCCTACCACGCCCCTTGTCCCGCCCCCCTTGTCCCGCCCACTGCCACGCCCCTTGTCCCGCCCCCTTGCCCAGCCTATTGCCACGCCCCCTTTTCCCGCCAACTACCACGCCCCTTGTCCCGCCCCCTTGTCCCGCCCACTGCCACGCCCCCTTGCCCCGCCCACTGCCACGCCCCCTTGTCCCGCCCACTCCCACGCCCACTGCCACGCCCACTTGTCCCGCCCACTGCCACGCCCCTTGTCCAGCCCCCTTGCCCCGCCTATTGTCACGCCCCCTTGCCCCGCCCACTACCACGCCCCTTGTCCAGCCCCCTTGTTCCGCCTACTGCCACGCCCCTTATCCCGCCCCCTTGCCCCGCCTATTGCCACGCCCCCTTGTCCCGCCCACTTCCACGCCCCTTGTCCCGCCCCCTTGTCCCGCCCACTGCCACGCCCCCTTGTCCCGCCAATGCCACGCCCCTTGTCCCGCCCCCTTGTCCCACCCACTGTAACGCCCACTTGTCCCGCCCACTGCCACGCTCACTTGTCCCGCCCACTGCCACGCCCCTTGTCCCGCCCCCTTGCCCCGACTTTTGCCACGCCCCCTTGTCCCGCCCACTGTCACGCCCCCTTGTCCCGCCCCTTGTCCCGGCCACTACCACGCCCCCTTTTCCCGCCCCTTGTCCCGTCCACTGCCTCGCCCCCTGTCCCGCCCACAGCCACGCCCCTTGTCCCGCCCACTGCCGCGCCCCCTTGTCCCGCCCACCACCACGCCCGCTGGTCCCGCCCCTTGTCCCGCCCACTGCCACGCGCCTTGTCCCGTCCACTGCCACGCCCCCTTTCCCGCCCGCTGCCACGCCCCTTGTCTCGCCCACTGCCACGCCCCCTGTCCCGCCCATTGCCACGCCAACTAGTCTCGCCCACTGCTACGCCCCCTTGTGCCGCCCACTGCCACGCCCCCTGGTCCCGCCCACTGCCACACCAACATGTCCCGCCCACTGACACTCCCCTTGTCCCACCCACTGCCACGACCATTGTCCCGCCCACTGCCACGCCCACTACCACGCCCCCTTGTCCCGCCCACTGACAATCCCCTTGTCCCGCCCACTGACACTCCCCTTGTCCCGCCCATTGACACTCCCCTTGTCCCGCCCACTGACACGACCATTCTCCCGCCCACTGACACTCCCCTTGTCCCTCCCACTGTCACTCCCCTTGTGCCGCCCACTGACACTCCCCTTGTCCCGCCCACTGACACTCCCCTTGTCCCGCTCACTTCCACGCCCCCTGGTCCCGCACACTGCCACACCCCCTGTCCCGCCCCTTGTCCCATCCACTGCCACGCCCCTTGTCCCGCCCACTGCCACGCTCCCTGTCCCGCCCACTGCCACGCCCCTTGTCCCGCCCACGGACACTCCCCTTGTCCCGCCCACTGACACTCCCCTTGTCCCGCCCACTGCCACGCCCCCTTGTCCCGCCCACTGCCACGCCCACTACCACGCCCCCTTGTCCCGCCAACTGACAATCCCCTTGTCCCGCCCACTGACACTCCCCTTGTCCCGCTCACTTCCACGCCCCCTGGTCCCGCACACTGCCACACCCCCTGTCCCGCCCCTTGTCCCATCCACTGCCACGCCCCTTGTCCCGCCCACTGCCACGCTCCCTGTCCCGCCCACTGCCACGCCCCTTGTCCCGCCCGCTGCCACGCCCCCTTGTCCCGCCCACTGTCACTCACATTGTCCCGCCCACGGACACTCCCCTTGTCCCGCCCACTGACACTCCCCTTGTCCCGCCCACTGCCACGCCCCCTTGTCACGCCCACTGCCACGCCCACTACCACCCCCCTTGTCCCGCCCACTGACAATCCCCTTGTCCCGCCCACTGACACTCCCCTTATCCCGCCCATTGACACTCCCCTTGTCCCGCCCACTGACACGACCATTCTCCCGCCCACTGACACTCCCCTTGTCCCTCCCACTGTCACTCCCCTTGTGCCGCCCACTGACACTCCCCTTGTCCCGCCCATTGACACTCCCCTTGTCCCGCTCACTTCCACGCCCCCTGGTCCCGCACACTACCACACCCCCTGTCTCGCCCCTTGTCCCGTCCACTGACACTCCTCTTGTCCCTCCCACTGTCACTCCCCTTGTGCCGCCCACTGACACTCCCCTTGTCCCGCCCATTGACACTCCCCTTGTCCCGCTCACTTCCACGCCCCCTGGTCCCGCACACTACCACACCCCCTGTCTCGCCCCTTGTCCCGTCCACTGCCACGCCCCTTGTCCCGCCCACTGCCACGCTCCCTGTCCCGCCCTCTGCCACGCCCCTTGTCCCGCCCGCTGCCACGCCCCCTTGTCCCGCCCACTGACACTCCCCTTGTCCTGACCACTTCCACGCCCCCTGGTCCCGCACACTGCCACGCCCCCTGTCCCGCCCCTTGTCCCGTCCACTGCCACGCCCCTTGTACCGCACGCTGCCACGCCCCCTTTCCCGCCCACTGCCACGCCACCTTGTCCCGCCCACTGCCACGCCTTCTGGTCCCGCCCACTGCCACGCCCCCTTGTCCCGCCCACTGCCACGCCCCCTTGTCCCGCCCACTACCACGACCCCTTTTCCCGCCCCTTGTCACGCCTACTGACACGCCCCCTTGTCCCGCCTAACTGCCACGCCCTTTGTCCCGCCCACTGCCACGCCCCCTTGTCCCGCCCACTGATACGCCCCCTTGTCCCGCCCACTGCCACGCTCCCTGTCCCGCCCACTGCCACGCCCCTTGTCCCGCCCGCTGCCACGCCCCCTTGTCCCGCCCACTGACACTCCCCTTGTCCTGACCACTTCCACGCCCCCTGGTCCCGCACACTGCCACGCCCCCTGTCCCGCCCCTTGTCCCGTCCACTGCCACGCCCCTTGTACCGCACGCTGCCACGCCCCCTTTCCCGCCCAGTGCCACGCCACCTTGTCCCGCCCACTGCCACGCCTTCTGGTCCCGCCCACTGCCACGCCCCCTTGTCCCGCCCACTGCCACGCCCCCTTGTCCCGCCCACTACCACGCCCCCTTTTCCCGCCCCTTGTCACGCCTACTGACACGCCCCCTTTCCCGGCTAACTGCCACGCCCTTTGTCCCGCCCACTGCCACGCCCCTTGTCCCGCCCCCTTGCCCAGCCTATTGCCACGCCCCCTTTTCCCGCCAACTACCACGCCCCTTGTCCCGCCCCCTTGTCCCGCCTACTGCCACGCCCCCTTGCCCCGCCCACTGCCACGCCCCCTTGTCCCGCCCACTCCCACGCCCACTGCCACGCCCACTTGTCCCGCCCACTGCCACGCCCCTTGTCCAGCCCCCTTGCCCCGCCTATTGCCACGCCCCCTTGCCCCGCCCACTACCACGCCCCTTGTCCCGCCCCCTTGTTCCGCCTACTGCCACGCCCCTTATCCCGCCCCCTTATCCCGCCTATTGCCACGCCCCCTTGTCCCGCCCACTTCCACGCCCCTTGTCCCGCCCCCTTGTCCCGCCCACTGCCACGCCCCCTTGTCCCGCCAATGCCACGCACCTTGTCCCGCCCCCTTGTCCCACCCACTGTCACGCCCACTTGTCCCGCCCACTGCCACGCCCACTTGTCCCGCCCACTGCCACGCCCCTTGTCCCGCCCCCTTGCCCCGCCTTTTGCCACGCCCCCTTGTCCCGCCCACTGCCACGCCCCCTTGTCCCGCCCACTGTCACGCCCCCTTGTCCCGCCCCTTGTCCCGGCCACTACCTCGCCCCCTTTTCCCGCCCCTTGTCCCGTCCACTGCCTCGCCCCCTGTCCCGCCCACAGCCACGCCCCTTGTCCCGCCCACCACCACGCCCGCTGGTCCCGCCCCTTGTCCCGCCCACTGCCACGCGCCTTGTCCCGTCCACTGCCACGCCCCCTTTCCCGCCCGCTGCCACGCCCCTTGTCTCGCCCACTGCCACGCCCCCTGTCCCGCCCATTGCCACGCCAGCTAGTCTCGCCCACTGCTACGCCCCCTTGTGCCGCCCACTGCCACGCCCCCTGGTCCCGCCCACTGCCACACCAACTTGTCCCGCCCACTGACACTCCCCTTGTCCCACCCACTGCCACGACCATTGTCCCGCCCACTGCCACGCCCACTACCACGCCCCCTTGTCCCGCCCACTGACAATCCCCTTGTCCCGCCCACTGACACTCCCCTTGTCCCGCCCATTGACACTCCCCTTGTCCCGCCCACTGACACTCCCCTTGTCCCTCCCACTGTCACTCCCCTTGTGCCGCCCACTTACACTCCCCTTGTCCCGCCCACTGACACTCCCCTTGTCCCGCTCACTTCCACGCCCCCTGGTCCCGCACACTGCCACACCCCCTGTCCCGCCCCTTGTCCCATCCACTGCCACGCCCCTTGTCCCGCCCACTGCCACGCTCCCTGTCCCGCCCACTGCCACGCCCCTTGTCCCGCCCGCTGCCACGCCCCCTTGTCCCGCCCACTGACACTCCCCTTGTCCCGCCCACGGACACTCCCCTTGTCCCGCCCACTGCCACGCCCCTTGTCCCGCCCCCTTGCCCAGCCTATTGCCACGCCCCCTTTTCCCGCCAACTACCACGCCCCTTGTCCCGCCCCCTTGTCCCGCCCACTGCCACGCCCCCTTGCCCCGCCCACTGCCACGCCCCCTTGTCCCGCCCACTCCCACGCCCACTGCCACGCCCACTTGTCCCGCCCACTGCCACGCCCCTTGTCCAGCCCCCTTGCCCCGCCTATTGTCACGCCCCCTTGCCCCGCCCACTACCACGCCCCTTGTCCAGCCCCCTTGTTCCGCCTACTGCCACGCCCCTTATCCCGCCCCCTTGCCCCGCCTATTGCCACGCCCCCTTGTCCCGCCCACTTCCACGCCCCTTGTCCCGCCCCCTTGTCCCGCCCACTGCCACGCCCCCTTGTCCCGCCAATGCCACGCCCCTTGTCCCGCCCCCTTGTCCCACCCACTGTAACGCCCACTTGTCCCGCCCACTGCCACGCTCACTTGTCCCGCCCACTGCCACGCCCCTTGTCCCGCCCCCTTGCCCCGACTTTTGCCACGCCCCCTTGTCCCGCCCACTGTCACGCCCCCTTGTCCCGCCCCTTGTCCCGGCCACTACCACGCCCCCTTTTCCCGCCCCTTGTCCCGTCCACTGCCTCGCCCCCTGTCCCGCCCACAGCCACGCCCCTTGTCCCGCCCACTGCCGCGCCCCCTTGTCCCGCCCACCACCACGCCCGCTGGTCCCGCCCCTTGTCCCGCCCACTGACACTCCCCTTGTCCCGCCCACGGACACTCCCCTTGTCCCGCCCACTGACACTCCCCTTGTCCCGCCCACTGCCACGCCCCCTTGCCCCGCCCACTGCCACGCCCACTACCACGCCCCCTTGTCCCGCCCACTGACAATCCCCTTGTCCCGCCCACTGAAACTCCCCTTATCCCGCCCATTGACACTCCCCTTGTCCCGCCCACTGACACGACCATTCTCCCGCCCACTGACACTCCCCTTGTCCCTCCCACTGTCACTCCCCTTGTGCCGCCCACTGACACTCCCCTTGTCCCGCCCACTGACACTCCCCTTGTCCCGCTCACTTCCACGCCCCCTGGTCCCGCACACTGCCACACCCCCTGTCCCGCCCCTTGACCCGTCCACTGCCACGCCCCTTGTCCCGCCCACTGCCACGCTCCCTCTCCCGCCCACTGCCACGCCCCTTGTCCCGCCCGCTGCCACGCCCCCTTGTCCCGCCCACTGACACTCCCCTTGTCCTGACCACTTCCACGCCCCCTGGTCCCGCACACTGCCACGCCCCCTGTCCCGCCCCTTGTCCCGTCCACTGCCACGCCCCTTGTACCGCACGCTGCCACGCCCCCTTTCTCGCCCTCTGCCACGCCACCTTGTCCCGCCCACTGCCACGCCTTCTGGTCCCGCCCACTGCCACGCCCCCTTGTCCCGCCCAATGCCACGCCCCCTTGTCCCGCCCACTACCACGCCCCCTATTCCCGCCCCTTGTCACGCCTACTGACACGCCCCCTTGTCCCGCCTAACTGCCACGCCCTTTGTCCCGCCCACTGCCACGCCCCCTTGTCCCGCCCACTGATACGCCCCCTTGTCCCGCCCACTGCCACGCCCCTTGTCCCGCCCCCTTGTCCCGCCCACTGCCACGCCCCTTGTCCAGCGCACTGCCACGCCCCTTGTCCCGCCCCCTTGTCCCGCCCAATGCCACGCCCACTTGTCCCGCCCACTGCCACGCCCCTTTTCCCGCCCCCTTGCACCGACCTATTGCAACGCCCCCTTGTCCCGCCCCCTACCACGCCCCTTGTCCCGCCCCCCTTGTCCCGCCCACTGCCACGCCCCTTGTCCCGCCCCCTTGCCCAGCCTATTGCCACGCCCCCTTTTCCCGCCAACTACCACGCCCCTTGTCCCGCCCCCTTGTCCCGCCCACTGCCACGCCCCCTTGCCCCGCCCACTGCCACGCCCCCTTGTCCCGCCCACTCCCACGCCCACTGCCACGCCCACTTGTCCCGCCCACTGCCACGCCCCTTGTCCAGCCCCCTTGCCCCGCCTATTGTCACGCCCCCTTGCCCCGCCCACTACCACGCCCCTTGTCCAGCCCCCTTGTTCCGCCTACTGCCACGCCCCTTATCCCGCCCCCTTGCCCCGCCTATTGCCACGCCCCCTTGTCCCGCCCACTTCCACGCCCCTTGTCCCGCCCCCTTGTCCCGCCCACTGCCACGCCCCCTTGTCCCGCCAATGCCACGCCCCTTGTCCCGCCCCCTTGTCCCACCCACTGTAACGCCCACTTGTCCCGCCCACTGCCACGCTCACTTGTCCCGCCCACTGCCACGCCCCTTGTCCCGCCCCCTTGCCCCGACTTTTGCCACGCCCCCTTGTCCCGCCCACTGTCACGCCCCCTTGTCCCGCCCCTTGTCCCGGCCACTACCACGCCCCCTTTTCCCGCCCCTTGTCCCGTCCACTGCCTCGCCCCCTGTCCCGCCCACAGCCACGCCCCTTGTCCCGCCCACTGCCGCGCCCCCTTGTCCCGCCCACCACCACGCCCGCTGGTCCCGCCCCTTGTCCCGCCCACTGCCACGCGCCTTGTCCCGTCCACTGCCACGCCCCCTTTCCCGCCCGCTGCCACGCCCCTTGTCTCGCCCACTGCCACGCCCCCTGTCCCGCCCATTGCCACGCCAACTAGTCTCGCCCACTGCTACGCCCCCTTGTGCCGCCCACTGCCACGCCCCCTGGTCCCGCCCACTGCCACACCAACATGTCCCGCCCACTGACACTCCCCTTGTCCCACCCACTGCCACGACCATTGTCCCGCCCACTGCCACGCCCACTACCACGCCCCCTTGTCCCGCCCACTGACAATCCCCTTGTCCCGCCCACTGACACTCCCCTTGTCCCGCCCATTGACACTCCCCTTGTCCCGCCCACTGACACGACCATTCTCCCGCCCACTGACACTCCCCTTGTCCCTCCCACTGTCACTCCCCTTGTGCCGCCCACTGACACTCCCCTTGTCCCGCCCACTGACACTCCCCTTGTCCCGCTCACTTCCACGCCCCCTGGTCCCGCACACTGCCACACCCCCTGTCCCGCCCCTTGTCCCATCCACTGCCACGCCCCTTGTCCCGCCCACTGCCACGCTCCCTGTCCCGCCCACTGCCACGCCCCTTGTCCCGCCCACGGACACTCCCCTTGTCCCGCCCACTGACACTCCCCTTGTCCCGCCCACTGCCACGCCCCCTTGTCCCGCCCACTGCCACGCCCACTACCACGCCCCCTTGTCCCGCCAACTGACAATCCCCTTGTCCCGCCCACTGACACTCCCCTTGTCCCGCTCACTTCCACGCCCCCTGGTCCCGCACACTGCCACACCCCCTGTCCCGCCCCTTGTCCCATCCACTGCCACGCCCCTTGTCCCGCCCACTGCCACGCTCCCTGTCCCGCCCACTGCCACGCCCCTTGTCCCGCCCGCTGCCACGCCCCCTTGTCCCGCCCACTGTCACTCACATTGTCCCGCCCACGGACACTCCCCTTGTCCCGCCCACTGACACTCCCCTTGTCCCGCCCACTGCCACGCCCCCTTGTCACGCCCACTGCCACGCCCACTACCACCCCCCTTGTCCCGCCCACTGACAATCCCCTTGTCCCGCCCACTGACACTCCCCTTATCCCGCCCATTGACACTCCCCTTGTCCCGCCCACTGACACGACCATTCTCCCGCCCACTGACACTCCCCTTGTCCCTCCCACTGTCACTCCCCTTGTGCCGCCCACTGACACTCCCCTTGTCCCGCCCATTGACACTCCCCTTGTCCCGCTCACTTCCACGCCCCCTGGTCCCGCACACTACCACACCCCCTGTCTCGCCCCTTGTCCCGTCCACTGACACTCCTCTTGTCCCTCCCACTGTCACTCCCCTTGTGCCGCCCACTGACACTCCCCTTGTCCCGCCCATTGACACTCCCCTTGTCCCGCTCACTTCCACGCCCCCTGGTCCCGCACACTACCACACCCCCTGTCTCGCCCCTTGTCCCGTCCACTGCCACGCCCCTTGTCCCGCCCACTGCCACGCTCCCTGTCCCGCCCTCTGCCACGCCCCTTGTCCCGCCCGCTGCCACGCCCCCTTGTCCCGCCCACTGACACTCCCCTTGTCCTGACCACTTCCACGCCCCCTGGTCCCGCACACTGCCACGCCCCCTGTCCCGCCCCTTGTCCCGTCCACTGCCACGCCCCTTGTACCGCACGCTGCCACGCCCCCTTTCCCGCCCACTGCCACGCCACCTTGTCCCGCCCACTGCCACGCCTTCTGGTCCCGCCCACTGCCACGCCCCCTTGTCCCGCCCACTGCCACGCCCCCTTGTCCCGCCCACTACCACGACCCCTTTTCCCGCCCCTTGTCACGCCTACTGACACGCCCCCTTGTCCCGCCTAACTGCCACGCCCTTTGTCCCGCCCACTGCCACGCCCCCTTGTCCCGCCCACTGATACGCCCCCTTGTCCCGCCCACTGCCACGCTCCCTGTCCCGCCCACTGCCACGCCCCTTGTCCCGCCCGCTGCCACGCCCCCTTGTCCCGCCCACTGACACTCCCCTTGTCCTGACCACTTCCACGCCCCCTGGTCCCGCACACTGCCACGCCCCCTGTCCCGCCCCGTGTCCCGTCCACTGCCACGCCCCTTGTACCGCACGCTGCCACGCCCCCTTTCCCGCCCAGTGCCACGCCACCTTGTCCCGCCCACTGCCACGCCTTCTGGTCCCGCCCACTACCACGCCCCCTTGTCCCGCCCACTGCCACGCCCCCTTGTCCCGCCCACTACCACGCCCCCTTTTCCCGCCCCTTGTCACGCCTACTGACACGCCCCCTTTCCCGCCTAACTGCCACGCCCTTTGTCCCGCCCACTGCCACGCCCCTTGTCCCGCCCCCTTGCCCAGCCTATTGCCACGCCCCCTTTTCCCGCCAACTACCACGCCCCTTGTCCCGCCCCCTTGTCCCGCCTACTGCCACGCCCCCTTGCCCCGCCCACTGCCACGCCCCCTTGTCCCGCCCACTCCCACGCCCACTGCCACGCCCACTTGTCCCGCCCACTGCCACGCCCCTTGTCCAGCCCCCTTGCCCCGCCTATTGCCACGCCCCCTTGCCCCGCCCACTACCACGCCCCTTGTCCCGCCCCCTTGTTCCGCCTACTGCCACGCCCCTTATCCCGCCCCCTTATCCCGCCTATTGCCACGCCCCCTTGTCCCGCCCACTTCCACGCCCCTTGTCCCGCCCCCTTGTCCCGCCCACTGCCACGCCCCCTTGTCCCGCCAATGCCACGCCCCTTGTCCCGCCCCCTTGTCCCACCCACTGTCACGCCCACTTGTCCCGCCCACTGCCACGCCCACTTGTCCCGCCCACTGCCACGCCCCTTGTCCCGCCCCCTTGCCCCGCCTTTTGCCACGCCCCCTTGTCCCGCCCACTGCCACGCCCCCTTGTCCCGCCCACTGTCACGCCCCCTTGTCCCGCCCCTTGTCCCGGCCACTACCACGCCCCCTTTTCCCGCCCCTTGTCCCGTCCACTGCCTCGCCCCCTGTCCCGCCCACAGCCACGCCCCTTGTCCCGCCCACTGCCACGCCCCCTTGTCCCGCCCACCACCACGCCCGCTGGTCCCGCCCCTTGTCCCGCCCACTGCCACGCGCCTTGTCCCGTCCACTGCCACGCCCCCTTTCCCGCCCGCTGCCACGCCCCTTGTCTCGCCCACTGCCACGCCCCCTGTCCCGCCCATTGCCACGCCAGCTAGTCTCGCCCACTGCTACGCCCCCTTGTGCCGCCCACTGCCACGCCCCCTGGTCCCGCCCACTGCCACACCAACTTGTCCCGCCCACTGACGTCCCGCCCACTGCCACGCCCACTACCACGCCCCCTTGTCCCGCCCACTGACAATCCCCTTGTCCCGCCCACTGACACTCCCCTTGTCCCGCCCATTGACACTCCCCTTGTCCCGCCCACTGACACTCCCCTTGTCCCTCCCACTGTCACTCCCCTTGTGCCGCCCACTTACACTCCCCTTGTCCCGCCCACTGACACTCCCCTTGTCCCGCTCACTTCCACGCCCCCTGGTCCCGCACACTGCCACACCCCCTGTCCCGCCCCTTGTCCCATCCACTGCCACGCCCCTTGTCCCGCCCACTGCCACGCTCCCTGTCCCGCCCACTGCCACGCCCCTTGTCCCGCCCCGCTGCCACGCCCCCTTGTCCCGCCCACTGACACTCCCCTTGTCCCGCCCACGGACACTCCCTTGTCCCGCCCACTGCCACGCCCCTTGTCCCGCCCCCTTGCCCAGCCTATTGCCACGCCCCCTTTTCCCGCCAACTACCACGCCCCTTGTCCCGCCCCCTTGTCCCGCCCACTGCCACGCCCCCTTGCCCCGCCCACTGCCACGCCCCCTTGTCCCGCCCACTCCCACGCCCACTGCCACGCCCACTTGTCCCGCCCACTGCCACGCCCCTTGTCCAGCCCCCTTGCCCCGCCTATTGTCACGCCCCCTTGCCCCGCCCACTACCACGCCCCTTGTCCAGCCCCCTTGTTCCGCCTACTGCCACGCCCCTTATCCCGCCCCCTTGCCCCGCCTATTGCCACGCCCCCTTGTCCCGCCCACTTCCACGCCCCTTGTCCCGCCCCCTTGTCCCGCCCACTGCCACGCCCCCTTGTCCCGCCAATGCCACGCCCCTTGTCCCGCCCCCTTGTCCCACCCACTGTAACGCCCACTTGTCCCGCCCACTGCCACGCTCACTTGTCCCGCCCACTGCCACGCCCCTTGTCCCGCCCCCTTGCCCCGACTTTTGCCACGCCCCCTTGTCCCGCCCACTGTCACGCCCCCTTGTCCCGCCCCTTGTCCCGGCCACTACCACGCCCCCTTTTCCCGCCCCTTGTCCCGTCCACTGCCTCGCCCCCTGTCCCGCCCACAGCCACGCCGCTTGTCCCGCCCACTGCCGCGCCCCCTTGTCCCGCCCACCACCACGCCCGCTGGTCCCGCCCCTTGTCCCGCCCACTGCCACGCGCCTTGTCCCGTCCACTGCCACGCCCCCTTTCCCGCCCGCTGCCACGCCCCTTGTCTCGCCCACTGCCACGCCCCCTGTCCCGCCCATTGCCACGCCAACTAGTCTCGCCCACTGCTACGCCCCCTTGTGCCGCCCACTGCCACGCCCCCTGGTCCCGCCCACTGCCACACCAACATGTCCCGCCCACTGACACTCCCCTTGTCCCACCCACTGCCACGACCATTGTCCCGCCCACTGCCACGCCCACTACCACGCCCCCTTGTCCCGCCCACTGACAATCCCCTTGTCCCGCCCACTGACACTCCCCTTGTCCCGCCCATTGACACTCCCCTTGTCCCGCCCACTGACACGACCATTCTCCCGCCCACTGACACTCCCCTTGTCCCTCCCACTGTCACTCCCCTTGTGCCGCCCACTGACACTCCCCTTGTCCCGCCCACTGACACTCCCCTTGTCCCGCTCACTTCCACGCCCCCTGGTCCCGCACACTGCCACACCCCCTGTCCCGCCCCTTGTCCCATCCACTGCCACGCCCCTTGTCCCGCCCACTGCCACGCTCCCTGTCCCGCCCACTGCCACGCCCCTTGTCCCGCCCACGGACACTCCCCTTGTCCCGCCCACTGACACTCCCCTTGTCCCGCCCACTGCCACGCCCCCTTGTCCCGCCCACTGCCACGCCCACTACCACGCCCCCTTGTCCCGCCAACTGACAATCCCCTTGTCCCGCCCACTGACACTCCCCTTGTCCCGCTCACTTCCACGCCCCCTGGTCCCGCACACTGCCACACCCCCTGTCCCGCCCCTTGTCCCATCCACTGCCACGCCCCTTGTCCCGCCCACTGCCACGCTCCCTGTCCCGCCCACTGCCACGCCCCTTGTCCCGCCCGCTGCCACGCCCCCTTGTCCCGCCCACTGTCACTCACATTGTCCCGCCCACGGACACTCCCCTTGTCCCGCCCACTGACACTCCCCTTGTCCCGCCCACTGCCACGCCCCCTTGTCACGCCCACTGCCACGCCCACTACCACCCCCCTTGTCCCGCCCACTGACAATCCCCTTGTCCCGCCCACTGACACTCCCCTTATCCCGCCCATTGACACTCCCCTTGTCCCGCCCACTGACACGACCATTCTCCCGCCCACTGACACTCCCCTTGTCCCTCCCACTGTCACTCCCCTTGTGCCGCCCACTGACACTCCCCTTGTCCCGCCCATTGACACTCCCCTTGTCCCGCTCACTTCCACGCCCCCTGTCCCGCACACTACCACACCCCCTGTCTCGCCCCTTGTCCCGTCCACTGACACTCCTCTTGTCCCTCCCACTGTCACTCCCCTTGTGCCGCCCACTGACACTCCCCTTCTCCCGCCCATTGACACTCCCCTTGTCCCGCTCACTTCCACGCCCCCTGGTCCCGCACACTACCACACCCCCTGTCTCGCCCCTTGTCCCGTCCACTGCCACGCCCCTTGTCCCGCCCACTGCCACGCTCCCTGTCCCGCCCTCTGCCACGCCCCTTGTCCCGCCCGCTGCCACGCCCCCTTGTCCCGCCCACTGACACTCCCCTTGTCCTGACCACTTCCACGCCCCCTGGTCCCGCACACTGCCACGCCCCCTGTCCCGCCCCTTGTCCCGTCCACTGCCACGCCCCTTGTACCGCACGCTGCCACGCCCCCTTTCCCGCCCACTGCCACGCCACCTTGTCCCGCCCACTGCCACGCCTTCTGGTCCCGCCCACTGCCACGCCCCCTTGTCCCGCCCACTGCCACGCCCCCTTGTCCCGCCCACTACCACGACCCCTTTTCCCGCCCCTTGTCACGCCTACTGACACGCCCCCTTGTCCCGCCTAACTGCCACGCCCTTTGTCCCGCCCACTGCCACGCCCCCTTGTCCCGCCCACTGATACGCCCCCTTGTCCCGCCCACTGCCACGCTCCCTGTCCCGCCCACTGCCACGCCCCTTGTCCCGCCCGCTGCCACGCCCCCTTGTCCCGCCCACTGACACTCCCCTTGTCCTGACCACTTCCACGCCCCCTGGTCCCGCACACTGCCACGCCCCCTGTCCCGCCCCTTGTCCCGTCCACTGCCACGCCCCTTGTACCGCACGCTGCCACGCCCCCTTTCCCGCCCAGTGCCACGCCACCTTGTCCCGCCCACTGCCACGCCTTCTGGTCCCGCCCACTGCCACGCCCCCTTGTCCCGCCCACTGCCACGCCCCCTTGTCCCGCCCACTACCACGCCCCCTTTTCCCGCCCCTTGTCACGCCTACTGACACGCCCCCTTTCCCGGCTAACTGCCACGCCCTTTGTCCCGCCCACTGCCACGCCCCTTGTCCCGCCCCCTTGCCCAGCCTATTGCCACGCCCCCTTTTCCCGCCAACTACCACGCCCCTTGTCCCGCCCCCTTGTCCCGCCTACTGCCACGCCCCCTTGCCCCGCCCACTGCCACGCCCCCTTGTCCCGCCCACTCCCACGCCCACTGCCACGCCCACTTGTCCCGCCCACTGCCACGCCCCTTGTCCAGCCCCCTTGCCCCGCCTATTGCCACGCCCCCTTGCCCCGCCCACTACCACGCCCCTTGTCCCGCCCCCTTGTTCCGCCTACTGCCACGCCCCTTATCCCGCCCCCTTATCCCGCCTATTGCCACGCCCCCTTGTCCCGCCCACTTCCACGCCCCTTGTCCCGCCCCCTTGTCCCGCCCACTGCCACGCCCCCTTGTCCCGCCAATGCCACGCACCTTGTCCCGCCCCCTTGTCCCACCCACTGTCACGCCCACTTGTCCCGCCCACTGCCACGCCCACTTGTCCCGCCCACTGCCACGCCCCTTGTCCCGCCCCCTTGCCCCGCCTTTTGCCACGCCCCCTTGTCCCGCCCACTGCCACGCCCCCTTGTCCCGCCCACTGTCACGCCCCCTTGTCCCGCCCCTTGTCCCGGCCACTACCTCGCCCCCTTTTCCCGCCCCTTGTCCCGTCCACTGCCTCGCCCCCTGTCCCGCCCACAGCCACGCCCCTTGTCCCGCCCACCACCACGCCCGCTGGTCCCGCCCCTTGTCCCGCCCACTGCCACGCGCCTTGTCCCGTCCACTGCCACGCCCCCTTTCCCGCCCGCTGCCACGCCCCTTGTCTCGCCCACTGCCACGCCCCCTGTCCCGCCCATTGCCACGCCAGCTAGTCTCGCCCACTGCTACGCCCCCTTGTGCCGCCCACTGCCACGCCCCCTGGTCCCGCCCACTGCCACACCAACTTGTCCCGCCCACTGACACTCCCCTTGTCCCACCCACTGCCACGACCATTGTCCCGCCCACTGCCACGCCCACTACCACGCCCCCTTGTCCCGCCCACTGACAATCCCCTTGTCCCGCCCACTGACACTCCCCTTGTCCCGCCCATTGACACTCCCCTTGTCCCGCCCACTGACACTCCCCTTGTCCCTCCCACTGTCACTCCCCTTGTGCCGCCCACTTACACTCCCCTTGTCCCGCCCACTGACACTCCCCTTGTCCCGCTCACTTCCACGCCCCCTGGTCCCGCACACTGCCACACCCCCTGTCCCGCCCCTTGTCCCATCCACTGCCACGCCCCTTGTCCCGCCCACTGCCACGCTCCCTGTCCCGCCCACTGCCACGCCCCTTGTCCCGCCCGCTGCCACGCCCCCTTGTCCCGCCCACTGACACTCCCCTTGTCCCGCCCACGGACACTCCCCTTGTCCCGCCCACTGACACTCCCCTTGTCCCGCCCACTGCCACGCCCCCTTGCCCCGCCCACTGCCACGCCCACTACCACGCCCCCTTGTCCCGCCCACTGACAATCCCCTTGTCCCGCCCACTGACACTCCCCTTATCCCGCCCATTGACACTCCCCTTGTCCCGCCCACTGACACGACCATTCTCCCGCCCACTGACACTCCCCTTGTCCCTCCCACTGTCACTCCCCTTGTGCCGCCCACTGACACTCCCCTTGTCCCGCCCACTGACACTCCCCTTGTCCCGCTCACTTCCACGCCCCCTGGTCCCGCACACTGCCACACCCCCTGTCTCGCCCCTTGTCCCGTCCACTGCCACGCCCCTTGTCCCGCCCACTGCCACGCTCCCTGTCCCGCCCACTGCCACGTCCCTTGTCCCGCCCGCTGCCACGCCCCCTTGTCCCGCCCACTGACACTCCCCTTGTCCTGACCACTTCCACGCCCCCTGGTCCCGCACACTGCCACGCCCCCTGTCCCGCCCCTTGTCCCGTCCACTGCCACGCCCCTTGTACCGCACGCTGCCACGCCCCCTTTCTCGCCCACTGCCACGCCACCTTGTCCCGCCCACTGCCACGCCTTCTGGTCCCGCCCACTGCCACGCCCCCTTGTCCCGCCCAATGCCACGCCCCCTTGTCCCGCCCACTACCACGCCCCCTTTTCCCGCCCCTTGTCACGCCTACTGACACGCCCCCTTGTCCCGCCTAACTGCCACGCCCTTTGTCCCGCCCACTGCCACGCCCCCTTGTCCCGCCCACTGATACGCCCCCTTGTCCCGCCCACTGCCACGCCCCTTGTCCCGCCCCCTTGTCCCGCCCACTGCCACGCCCCTTGTCCAGCGCACTGCCACGCCCCTTGTCCCGCCCCCTTGTCCCGCCCACTACCACTCCCCCTGTCCCGCCCCATGTCTCGCCCACTGCCCCGCCCCCTTGTCCCGCCCACTGCCGCGCCCCTTGTCTAGCCTACTCTCACGCCCCCTTGTCCCGCCCTTTGTCCCGCCCACTGCCACGCCCCATTTTCCCGCCTACTGCCACGCCCCATTGTCCCGCCCCTTGTCCCGCCCCCTTGTCCCGCCCACTGCCACGCCCCTTGTCCAGCGCACTGCCACGCCCCTTGTCCCGCCCCCTTGTCCCGCCCACTACCACTCCCCCTGTCCCGCCCCATGTCTCGCCCACTGCCCCGCCCCCTTGTCCCGCCCACTGCCGCGCCCCTTGTCTAGCCTACTCTCACGCCCCCTTGTCCCGCCCTTTGTCCCACCCACTGTCACGCCCACTTGTCCCGCCCACTGCCACGCCCACTTGTCCCGCCCACTGCCACGCCCCTTGTCCCGCCCCCTTGCCCCGCCTTTTGCCACGCCCCCTTGTCCCGCACACTGTCACGCCCCCTTGTCCCGCCCCTTGTCCCGGCCACTACCACGCCCCCTTTTCCCGCCCCTTGTCCCGTCCACTGCCTCGCCCCCTGTCCCGCCCACAGCCACGCCCCTTGTCCCGCCCACTGCCGCGCCCCCTTGTCCCGCCCACCACCACGCCCGCTGGTCCCGCCCCTTGTCCCGCCCACTGCCACGCGCCTTGTCCCGTCCACTGCCACGCCCCCTTTCCCGCCCGCTGCCACGCCCCTTGTCTCGCCCACTGCCACGCCCCCTGTCCCGCCCATTGCCACGCCAACTAGTCTCGCCCACTGCTACGCCCCCTTGTGCCACCCACTGCCACGCCCCCTGGTCCCACCCACTGCCACACCAACTTGTCCCGCCCACTGACACTCCCCTTGTCCCACCCACTGCCACGACCATTGTCCCGCCCACTGCCACGCCCACTACCACGCCCCCTTGTCCCGCCCACTGACAATCCCTTTGTCCCGCCCACTGACACTCCCCTTGTCTCGCCCACTGACACGACCATTCTCCCGCCCACTGACACTCCCCTTGTCCCTCCCACTGTCACTCCCCTTGTGCCGCCCACTGACACTCCCCTTGTCCCGCCCACTGACACTCCCCTTGTCCCGCTCACTTCCACGCCCCCTGGTCCCGCACACTGCCACACCCCCTGTCCCGCCCCTTGTCCCGTCCACTGCCACGCCCCTTGTCCCGCCCACTGCCACGCTCCCTGTCCCGCCCACTGCCACGCCCCTTGTCCCGCCCGCTGCCACGCCCCCTTGTCCCGCCCACTGACACTCCCCTTGTCCTGACCACTTCCACGCCCCCTGGTCCCGCACACTGCCACGCCCCCTGTCCCGCCCCTTGTCCCGTCCACTGCCACGCCCCTTGTACCGCACGCTGCCACGCCCCCTTTCTCGCCCACTGCCACGCCACCTTGTCCCGCCCACTGCCACGCCTTCTGGTCCCGCCCACTGCCAGGCCCCCTTGTCCCGCCCAATGCCACGCCCCCTTGTCCCGCCCACTACCACGCCCCCTTTTCCCGCCCCTTGTCACGCCTACTGACACGCCCCCTTCTCCCGCCTAACTGCCACGCCCTTTGTCCCGCCCACTGCCACGCCCCCTTGTCCCGCCCACTGATACGCCCCCTTGTCCCGCCCACTGCCACGCCCCTTGTCCCGCCCACTGCCACGCCCCTTGTCCAGCGCACTGCCACGCCCCTTGTCCCGCCCCCTTGTCCCGCCCACTACCACTCCCCCTGTCCCGCCCCATGTCTCGCCCACTGCCCCGCCCCCTTGTCCCGCCCACTGCCGCGCCCCCTTGTCCCGCCCACCACCACGCCCGCTGGTCCCGCCCCTTGTCCCGCCCACTGCCACGCGCCTTGTCCCGTCCACTGCCACGCCCCCTTTCCCGCCCGCTGCCACGCCCCTTGTCTCGCCCACTGCCACGCCCCCTGTCCCGCCCATTGCCACGCCAACTAGTCTCGCCCACTGCTACGCCCCCTTGTGCCGCCCACTGCCACGCCCCCTGGTCCCACCCACTGCCACACCAACTTGTCCCGCCCACTGACACTCCCCTTGTCCCACCCACTGCCACGACCATTGTCCCGCCCACTGCCACGCCCACTACCACGCCCCCTTGTCCCGCCCACTGACAATCCCTTTGTCCCGCCCACTGACACTCCCCTTGTCTCGCCCACTGACACGACCATTCTCCCGCCCACTGACACTCCCCTTGTCCCTCCCACTGTCACTCCCCTTGTGCCGCCCACTGACACTCCCCTTGTCCCGCCCACTGACACTCCCCTTGTCCCGCTCACTTCCACGCCCCCTGGTCCCGCACACTGCCACACCCCCTGTCCCGCCCCTTGTCCCGTCCACTGCCACGCCCCTTGTCCCGCCCACTGCCACGCTCCCTGTCCCGCCCACTGCCACGCCCCTTGTCCCGCCCGCTGCCACGCCCCCTTGTCCCGCCCACTGACACTCCCCTTGTCCTGACCACTTCCACGCCCCCTGGTCCCGCACACTGCCACGCCCCCTGTCCCGCCCCTTGTCCCGTCCACTGCCACGCCCCTTGTACCGCACGCTGCCACGCCCCCTTTCTCGCCCACTGCCACGCCACCTTGTCCCGCCCACTGCCACGCCTTCTGGTCCCGCCCACTGCCAGGCCCCCTTGTCCCGCCCAATGCCACGCCCCCTTGTCCCGCCCACTACCACGCCCCCTTTTCCCGCCCCTTGTCCCGCCCACTGACACGACCATTCTCCCGCCCACTGACACTCCCCTTGTCCCTCCCACTGTCACTCCCCTTGTGCCGCCCACTGACACTCCCCTTGTCCCGCCCACTGACACTCCCCTTGTCCCGCTCACTTCCACGCCCCCTGGTCCCGCACACTGCCACACCCCCTGTCTCGCCCCTTGTCCCGTCCACTGCCACGCCCCTTGTCCCGCCCACTGCCACGCTCCCTGTCCCGCCCACTGCCACGTCCCTTGTCCCGCCCGCTGCCACGCCCCCTTGTCCCGCCCACTGACACTCCCCTTGTCCTGACCACTTCCACGCCCCCTGGTCCCGCACACTGCCACGCCCCCTGTCCCGCCCCTTGTCCCGTCCACTGCCACGCCCCTTGTACCGCACGCTGCCACGCCCCCTTTCTCGCCCACTGCCACGCCACCTTGTCCCGCCCACTGCCACGCCTTCTGGTCCCGCCCACTGCCACGCCCCCTTGTCCCGCCCCCTTGTCCCGCCCACTGCCACGCCCCTTGTCCAGCGCACTGCCACGCCCCTTGTCCCGCCCCCTTGTCCCGCCCACTACCACTCCCCCTGTCCCGCCCCATGTCTCGCCCACTGCCCCGCCCCCTTGTCCCGCCCACTGCCGCGCCCCTTGTCTAGCCTACTCTCACGCCCCCTTGTCCCGCCCTTTGTCCCGCCCACTGCCACGCCCCATTTTCCCGCCTACTGCCACGCCCCATTGTCCCGCCCCTTGTCCCGCCCCCTTGTCCCGCCCACTGCCACGCCCCTTGTCCAGCGCACTGCCACGCCCCTTGTCCCGCCCCCTTGTCCCGCCCACTACCACTCCCCCTGTCCCGCCCCATGTCTCGCCCACTGCCCCGCCCCCTTGTCCCGCCCACTGCCGCGCCCCTTGTCTAGCCTACTCTCACGCCCCCTTGTCCCGCCCTTTGTCCCACCCACTGTCACGCCCACTTGTCCCGCCCACTGCCACGCCCACTTGTCCCGCCCACTGCCACGCCCCTTGTCCCGCCCCCTTGCCCCGCCTTTTGCCACGCCCCCTTGTCCCGCACACTGTCACGCCCCCTTGTCCCGCCCCTTGTCCCGGCCACTACCACGCCCCCTTTTCCCGCCCCTTGTCCCGTCCACTGCCTCGCCCCCTGTCCCGCCCACAGCCACGCCCCTTGTCCCGCCCACTGCCGCGCCCCCTTGTCCCGCCCACCACCACGCCCGCTGGTCCCGCCCCTTGTCCCGCCCACTGCCACGCGCCTTGTCCCGTCCACTGCCACGCCCCCTTTCCCGCCCGCTGCCACGCCCCTTGTCTCGCCCACTGCCACGCCCCCTGTCCCGCCCATTGCCACGCCAACTAGTCTCGCCCACTGCTACGCCCCCTTGTGCCGCCCACTGCCACGCCCCCTGGTCCCACCCACTGCCACACCAACTTGTCCCGCCCACTGACACTCCCCTTGTCCCACCCACTGCCACGACCATTGTCCCGCCCACTGCCACGCCCACTACCACGCCCCCTTGTCCCGCCCACTGACAATCCCTTTGTCCCGCCCACTGACACTCCCCTTGTCTCGCCCACTGACACGACCATTCTCCCGCCCACTGACACTCCCCTTGTCCCTCCCACTGTCACTCCCCTTGTGCCGCCCACTGACACTCCCCTTGTCCCGCCCACTGACACTCCCCTTGTCCCGCTCACTTCCACGCCCCCTGGTCCCGCACACTGCCACACCCCCTGTCCCGCCCCTTGTCCCGTCCACTGCCACGCCCCTTGTCCCGCCCACTGCCACGCTCCCTGTCCCGCCCACTGCCACGCCCCTTGTCCCGCCCGCTGCCACGCCCCCTTGTCCCGCCCACTGACACTCCCCTTGTCCTGACCACTTCCACGCCCCCTGGTCCCGCACACTGCCACGCCCCCTGTCCCGCCCCTTGTCCCGTCCACTGCCACGCCCCTTGTACCGCACGCTGCCACGCCCCCTTTCTCGCCCACTGCCACGCCACCTTGTCCCGCCCACTGCCACGCCTTCTGGTCCCGCCCACTGCCAGGCCCCCTTGTCCCGCCCAATGCCACGCCCCCTTGTCCCGCCCACTACCACGCCCCCTTTTCCCGCCCCTTGTCACGCCTACTGACACGCCCCCTTCTCCCGCCTAACTGCCACGCCCTTTGTCCCGCCCACTGCCACGCCCCCTTGTCCCGCCCACTGATACGCCCCCTTGTCCCGCCCACTGCCACGCCCCTTGTCCCGCCCACTGCCACGCCCCTTGTCCAGCGCACTGCCACGCCCCTTGTCCCGCCCCCTTGTCCCGCCCACTACCACTCCCCCTGTCCCGCCCCATGTCTCGCCCACTGCCCCGCCCCCTTGTCCCGCCCACTGCCGCGCCCCCTTGTCTCGCCTACTCTCACGCCCCCTTGTCCCGCTCCTTGTCCCGCCCACTGCCACGCCCCATTTTCCCGCCTACTGCCACGCCCCATTGTCCCGCCCCTTGTCCCGCCCCCTGCCACGACCCCTTTTCCCGCCCAATGCCACGCCCACTTGTCCCGCCCACTGCCACGCCCCTTTTCCCGCCCCCTTGCACCGACCTATTGCAACGCCCCCTTGTCCCGCCCCCTACCACGCCCCTTGTCCCGCCCCCCTTGTCCCGCCCACTGCCACGCCCCTTGTCCCGCCCCCTTGCCCAGCCTATTGCCACGCCCCCTTTTCCCGCCAACTACCACGCCCCTTGTCCCGCCCCCTTGTCCCGCCCACTGCCACGCCCCCTTGCCCCGCCCACTGCCACGCCCCCTTGTCCCGCCCACTCCCACGCCCACTGCCACGCCCACTTGTCCCGCCCACTGCCACGCCCCTTGTCCAGCCCCCTTGCCCCGCCAATTGTCACGCCCCCTTGCCCCGCCCACTACCACGCCCCTTGTCCCGCCCCCTTGTTCCGCCTACTGCCACGCCCCTTATCCCGCCCCCTTGCCCCGCCTATTGCCACGCCCCCTTGTCCCGCCCACTTCCACGCCCCTTGTCCCGCCCCCTTGTCCCGCCCACTGCCACGCCCTCTTGTCCCGCCAATGCCACGCCCCTTGTCCCGCCCCCTTGTCCCACCCACTGTCACGCCCACTTGTCCCGCCCACTGCCACGCCCACTTGTCCCGCCCACTGCCACGCCCCTTGTCCCGCCCCCTTGCCCCGCCTTTTGCCACGCCCCCTTGTCCCGCCCACTGTCACGCCCCCTTGTCCCGCCCCTTGTCCCGGCCACTACCACGCCCCCTTTTCCCGCCCCTTGTCCCGTCCACTGCCTCGCCCCCTGTCCCGCCCACAGCCACGCCCCTTGTCCCGCCCACTGCCGCGCCCCCTTGTCCCGCCCCTTGTCCCGCCCACTGCCACGCGCCTTGTCCCGCCCACTGGCACTCCCCTTGTCCCGCCCACGGACACTCCCCTTGTCCCACCCACTGACACTCCCCTTGTCCCGCCCACTGCCACGCCCCCTTGTCCCGCCCACAGCCACGCCCACTACCACGCCCCCTTGTCCCGCCCACTGACACTCCCCTTGTCCGGCCCATTGACACTCCCCTTGTCCCGCCCACTGACACTCCCCTTGTCCCGCCCACTGACACTCCCCTTGTCCCGCCCACTGACACTCCCCTTGTCCCGCCCACTGACACTCCCCTTGTCCCGCCCACTGCCAAGCCCACTGCCACGCCCTCTTGTCCCGCCCACTGACACTCCCCTTGTCCGGCCCACTGACACTCCCTTTGTCTCGCCCACTGACACTCCCCTTGTCCCGCCCAATGACACTCCCCTTGTCCCGCCCACTGACACTCCCCTTGTCCCGCCCACTGACACTCCCCTTGTCCCGTCCACTGACACTCCCCTTGTCCCGCCCACTGCCACGCCCCTTGTCCCGCCCACTGACACTCCCCTTGTCCCGCCCACTTCCACGGCCCCTGATCCCGCACACTGCCAAGCCCCCTGTCCCGCCCCTTGTCCCGTCCACTGCCACGCCCCATGTCCCGCCCACTGCCACGCCCCCTGTCGCGCCCACTGCCACGCCCCTTGTCCCGCCCAGTGCCATGCCCCTTGTCCCGCCCACAGCCACGCCCTCTGGTCCCGCCCACTATCACGCCCCTTTGTCCCGCCCACTGCCACGCCCCCTTGTCCCGCCCACTACCACGCCCCCTTTTCCCGCCCCTTGTCCCGCACACTGCCACGCCCCACATTGTCCCGCCAACTGCCACGCCCCCTTGTCCCGCCCACTACCGCGCACCCTTGTCCCGCCCACTGCCACTCCCCTTGTCCCACTCGCTGCCACGCCCCCTTGTCCCGCCCACTGCCCCGCCCCCTTGTCCCGCCCACTGCCACGCCCCCTTGTCCCGCCAACTGCCACGCCCACTTTTCCCGCCCACTGCCACGCCCCCTTGTCCCGCCCAATGCCACGCCCCTTGTCCCGCCCCCGTGTCCCGCCTATTGCCACGTCCCCTTGTCCCGCCCAGTGCCACGCCCCTTTTCCCGCCCAATTGTCCCGCCCACTGCCACGCCCCCTTGTCCCGCCCACTGCCACGCGCACTTGTCCCGCGCACTGCCACGCCCCTTGTCCCGTCCCCTTGTCCCGCCCACTGCCACGCCCCCTGTCCCGCCCACTGTCACGCCCCCTTGTCCCGCACCTTGTCCCGCCCACTACCACGCCCCCTTTTCCCGCCTCTTGTCCCGTCCACTGCCACGCCCCCTGTCCCGCCCACAGCCACGCCACTTGTCCCGCCCACTGCCACGACCCCTGGTCCCGCCCCTTATCCCGCCCACTGCCACGCGCCTTGTCCCGCCTACTGCCACGCCTCCTGTCCCGCCCACTGCCACGCCCCCTGGCCCCGTCCACTGCCACGCCCCCTTGTGACGCCCACTGCCACGCCCCCTGCTCCCGCCCACGACCACGCCACCTTGTCCCGCCCACTGCCACGCCCCCTTGTCCCGCCCACTGCCCCGCCCCCTTGTCCCGCCCACTGCCGCGCCCCCTTGTCTCGCCTACTCTCACGCACCCTTTTCCCGCCCCTTGTCTCGCCCACTGCCACGCCCCATTTTCCCGCCTACTGCCACGTCCCCTTGTCCCGCCCCTTGTCCCGCCCACTGCCACGCCCCCTTGTCCCGCCCACTGCCACGCCCACTTGTCCCGCCCACTGCCACGCCCCTTTTCCCGCCCCCTTGCCCCGACCTATTGCAACGCCCCCTTGTCCCGCCCCCTACCACGCCCCTTGCCCCGCCCCCTTGTCCCGCCCACTGCCACGCCCCCTTGCCCCGCCCACTGCCACGCCCCCTTGTCCCGCCCACTCCCACGCCCACTGCCACGCCCACTTGTCCCGCCCACTGCCACGCCCCTTGTCCAGCCCCCTTGCCCCGCCTATTGCCACGCCCCCTTGCCCCGCCCACTACCACGCCCCTTGTCCCGCCCCCTTGTTCCGCCTACTGCCACGCCCCTTATCCCGCCCCCTTATCCCGCCTATTGCCACGCCCCCTTGTCCCGACCACTTCCACGCCCCTTGTCCCGCCCCCTTGTCCCGCCCACTGCCACGACCCCTTGTCCCGCCAATGCCACGCCCCTTGTCCCGCCCCCTTGTCCCACCCACTGTCACGCCCACTTGTCCCGCCCACTGCCACGCCCACTTGTCCCGCCCACTGCCACGCCCCTTGTCCCGCCCCCTTGCCCCGCCTTTTGCCATGCCCCCTTGTCCCGCCCACTGCCACGCCCCCTTGTCCCGCCCACTGTCACGCCCCCTTGTCCCGCCCCTTGTCCCGGCCACTACCACGCCCCCTTTTCCCGCCCCTTGTCCCGTCCACTGCCTCGCACCCTGTCCCGCCCACAGCCACGCCCCTTGTCCCGCCCACTGCCACGCCCCCTTGTCCCGCCCACCACCACGCCCGCTGGTCCCGCCCCTTGTCCCGCCCACTGCCACGCGCCTTGTCCCGTCCACTGCCACGCCCCCTTTCCCGCCCGATGCCACGCCCCTTGTCTCGCCCACTGCCACGCCCCCTTTCCCGCCCATTGCCACGCCAACTAGTCTCGCCCACTGCTACGCCCCCTTGTGCCACCCACTGCCACGCCCCCTGGTCCCGCCCACTGCCACGCCAACTTGTCCCGCCCACTGACACTCCCCTTGTCCCACCCACTGCCACGACCATTGTCCCGCCCACTGCCACGCCCACTACCACGCCCCCTTGTCCCGCCCACTGACAATCCCCTTGTCCCGCCCACTGACACTCCCCTTGTCCCGCCCATTGACACTCCCCTTGTCCCGCCCACTGACACTCCCCTTGTCCCTCCCACTGTCACTCCCCTTGTGCCGCCCACTGACACTCCCCTTGTCCCGCCCACTGACACTCCCCTTGTCCCGCTCACTACCACGCCCCCTGGTCCCGCACACTGCCACACCCCCTGTCCCGCCCCTTGTCCCAACCACTGCCACGCCCCTTGTCCCGCCCACTGCCACGCTCCCTGTCCCGCCCACTGCCACGCCCCTTGTCCGGCCCGCTGCCACGCCCCCTTGTCCCGCCCACTGACACTCCCCTTGTCCCGCCCACGGACACTCCCCTTGTCCCGCCCACTGACACTCCCCTTGTCCCGCCCACTGCCACGCCCCCTTGCCCCGCCCACTGCCACGCCCACTACCACGCCCCCTTGTCCCGCCCACTGACAATCCCCTTGTCCCGCCCACTGAAACTCCCCTTATCCCGCCCATTGACACTCCCCTTGTCCCGCCCACTGACACGACCATTCTCCCGCCCACTGACACTCCCCTTGTCCCTCCCACTGTCACTCCCCTTGTGCCGCCCACTGACACTCCCCTTGTCCCGCCCACTGACACTCCCCTTGTCCCGCTCACTTCCACGCCCCCTGGTCCCGCACACTGCCACACCCCCTGTCCCGCCCCTTGACCCGTCCACTGCCACGCCCCTTGTCCCGCCCACTGCCACGCTCCCTCTCCCGCCCACTGCCACGCCCCTTGTCCCGCCCGCTGCCACGCCCCCTTGTCCCGCCCACTGACACTCCCCTTGTCCTGACCACTTCCACGCCCCCTGGTCCCGCACACTGCCACGCCCCCTGTCCCGCCCCTTGTCCCGTCCACTGCCACGCCCCTTGTACCGCACGCTGCCACGCCCCCTTTCTCGCCCTCTGCCACGCCACCTTGTCCCGCCCACTGCCACGCCTTCTGGTCCCGCCCACTGCCACGCCCCCTTGTCCCGCCCAATGCCACGCCCCCTTGTCCCGCCCACTACCACGCCCCCTTTTCCCGCCCCTTGTCACGCCTACTGACACGCCCCCTTGTCCCGCCTAACTGCCACGCCCTTTGTCCCGCCCACTGCCACGCCCCCTTGTCCCGCCCACTGATACGCCCCCTTGTCCCGCCCACTGCCACGCCCCTTGTCCCGCCCCCTTGTCCCGCCCACTGCCACGCCCCTTGTCCAGCGCACTGCCACGCCCCTTGTCCCGCCCCCTTGTCCCGCCCAATGCCACGCCCACTTGTCCCGCCCACTGCCACGCCCCTTTTCCCGCCCCCTTGCACCGACCTATTGCAACGCCCCCTTGTCCCGCCCCCTACCACGCCCCTTGTCCCGCCCCCCTTGTCCCGCCCACTGCCACGCCCCTTGTCCCGCCCCCTTGCCCAGCCTATTGCCACGCCCCCTTTTCCCGCCAACTACCACGCCCCTTGTCCCGTCCCCTTGTCCCGCCCACTGCCACGCCCCCTGTCCCGCCCACTGTCACGCCCCCTTGTCCCGCACCTTGTCCCGCCCACTACCACGCCCCCTTTTCCCGCCTCTTGTCCCGTCCACTGCCACGCCCCCTGTCCCGCCCACAGCCACGCCACTTGTCCCGCCCACTGCCACGACCCCTGGTCCCGCCCCTTATCCCGCCCACTGCCACGCGCCTTGTCCCGCCTACTGCCACGCCTCCTGTCCCGCCCACTGCCACGCCCCCTGGCCCCGTCCACTGCCACGCCCCCTTGTGACGCCCACTGCCACGCCCCCTGCTCCCGCCCACGACCACGCCACCTTGTCCCGCCCACTGCCACGCCCCCTTGTCCCGCCCACTGCCCCGCCCCCTTGTCCCGCCCACTGCCGCGCCCCCTTGTCTCGCCTACTCTCACGCACCCTTTTCCCGCCCCTTGTCTCGCCCACTGCCACGCCCCATTTTCCCGCCTACTGCCACGTCCCCTTGTCCCGCCCCTTGTCCCGCCCACTGCCACGCCCCCTTGTCCCGCCCACTGCCACGCCCACTTGTCCCGCCCACTGCCACGCCCCTTTTCCCGCCCCCTTGCCCCGACCTATTGCAACGCCCCCTTGTCCCGCCCCCTACCACGCCCCTTGCCCCGCCCCCTTGTCCCGCCCACTGCCACGCCCCCTTGCCCCGCCCACTGCCACGCCCCCTTGTCCCGCCCACTCCCACGCCCACTGCCACGCCCACTTGTCCCGCCCACTGCCACGCCCCTTGTCCAGCCCCCTTGCCCCGCCTATTGCCACGCCCCCTTGCCCCGCCCACTACCACGCCCCTTGTCCCGCCCCCTTGTTCCGCCTACTGCCACGCCCCTTATCCCGCCCCCTTATCCCGCCTATTGCCACGCCCCCTTGTCCCGACCACTTCCACGCCCCTTGTCCCGCCCCCTTGTCCCGCCCACTGCCACGACCCCTTGTCCCGCCAATGCCACGCCCCTTGTCCCGCCCCCTTGTCCCACCCACTGTCACGCCCACTTGTCCCGCCCACTGCCACGCCCACTTGTCCCGCCCACTGCCACGCCCCTTGTCCCGCCCCCTTGCCCCGCCTTTTGCCATGCCCCCTTGTCCCGCCCACTGCCACGCCCCCTTGTCCCGCCCACTGTCACGCCCCCTTGTCCCGCCCCTTGTCCCGGCCACTACCACGCCCCCTTTTCCCGCCCCTTGTCCCGTCCACTGCCTCGCACCCTGTCCCGCCCACAGCCACGCCCCTTGTCCCGCCCACTGCCACGCCCCCTTGTCCCGCCCACCACCACGCCCGCTGGTCCCGCCCCTTGTCCCGCCCACTGCCACGCGCCTTGTCCCGTCCACTGCCACGCCCCCTTTCCCGCCCGATGCCACGCCCCTTGTCTCGCCCACTGCCACGCCCCCTTTCCCGCCCATTGCCACGCCAACTAGTCTCGCCCACTGCTACGCCCCCTTGTGCCACCCACTGCCACGCCCCCTGGTCCCGCCCACTGCCACGCCAACTTGTCCCGCCCACTGACACTCCCCTTGTCCCACCCACTGCCACGACCATTGTCCCGCCCACTGCCACGCCCACTACCACGCCCCCTTGTCCCGCCCACTGACAATCCCCTTGTCCCGCCCACTGACACTCCCCTTGTCCCGCCCATTGACACTCCCCTTGTCCCGCCCACTGACACTCCCCTTGTCCCTCCCACTGTCACTCCCCTTGTGCCGCCCACTGACACTCCCCTTGTCCCGCCCACTGACACTCCCCTTGTCCCGCTCACTACCACGCCCCCTGGTCCCGCACACTGCCACACCCCCTGTCCCGCCCCTTGTCCCAACCACTGCCACGCCCCTTGTCCCGCCCACTGCCACGCTCCCTGTCCCGCCCACTGCCACGCCCCTTGTCCGGCCCGCTGCCACGCCCCCTTGTCCCGCCCACTGACACTCCCCTTGTCCCGCCCACGGACACTCCCCTTGTCCCGCCCACTGACACTCCCCTTGTCCCGCCCACTGCCACGCCCCCTTGCCCCGCCCACTGCCACGCCCACTACCACGCCCCCTTGTCCCGCCCACTGACAATCCCCTTGTCCCGCCCACTGAAACTCCCCTTATCCCGCCCATTGACACTCCCCTTGTCCCGCCCACTGACACGACCATTCTCCCGCCCACTGACACTCCCCTTGTCCCTCCCACTGTCACTCCCCTTGTGCCGCCCACTGACACTCCCCTTGTCCCGCCCACTGACACTCCCCTTGTCCCGCTCACTTCCACGCCCCCTGGTCCCGCACACTGCCACACCCCCTGTCCCGCCCCTTGACCCGTCCACTGCCACGCCCCTTGTCCCGCCCACTGCCACGCTCCCTCTCCCGCCCACTGCCACGCCCCTTGTCCCGCCCGCTGCCACGCCCCCTTGTCCCGCCCACTGACACTCCCCTTGTCCTGACCACTTCCACGCCCCCTGGTCCCGCACACTGCCACGCCCCCTGTCCCGCCCCTTGTCCCGTCCACTGCCACGCCCCTTGTACCGCACGCTGCCACGCCCCCTTTCTCGCCCTCTGCCACGCCACCTTGTCCCGCCCACTGCCACGCCTTCTGGTCCCGCCCACTGCCACGCCCCCTTGTCCCGCCCAATGCCACGCCCCCTTGTCCCGCCCACTACCACGCCCCCTTTTCCCGCCCCTTGTCACGCCTACTGACACGCCCCCTTGTCCCGCCTAACTGCCACGCCCTTTGTCCCGCCCACTGCCACGCCCCCTTGTCCCGCCCACTGATACGCCCCCTTGTCCCGCCCACTGCCACGCCCCTTGTCCCGCCCCCTTGTCCCGCCCACTGCCACGCCCCTTGTCCAGCGCACTGCCACGCCCCTTGTCCCGCCCCCTTGTCCCGCCCAATGCCACGCCCACTTGTCCCGCCCACTGCCACGCCCCTTTTCCCGCCCCCTTGCACCGACCTATTGCAACGCCCCCTTGTCCCGCCCCCTACCACGCCCCTTGTCCCGCCCCCCTTGTCCCGCCCACTGCCACGCCCCTTGTCCCGCCCCCTTGCCCAGCCTATTGCCACGCCCCCTTTTCCCGCCAACTACCACGCCCCTTGTCCCGCCCCCTTGTCCCGCCCACTGCCACGCCCCCTTGCCCCGCCCACTGCCACGCCCCCTTGTCCCGCCCACTCCCACGCCCACTGCCACGCCCACTTGTCCCGCCCACTGCCACGCCCCTTGTCCAGCCCCCTTGCCCCGCCTATTGTCACGCCCCCTTGCCCCGCCCACTACCACGCCCCTTGTCCAGCCCCCTTGTTCCGCCTACTGCCACGCCCCTTATCCCGCCCCCTTGCCCCGCCTATTGCCACGCCCCCTTGTCCCGCCCACTTCCACGCCCCTTGTCCCGCCCCCTTGTCCCGCCCACTGCCACGCCCCCTTGTCCCGCCAATGCCACGCCCCTTGTCCCGCCCCCTTGTCCCACCCACTGTAACGCCCACTTGTCCCGCCCACTGCCACGCTCACTTGTCCCGCCCACTGCCACGCCCCTTGTCCCGCCCCCTTGCCCCGACTTTTGCCACGCCCCCTTGTCCCGCCCACTGTCACGCCCCCTTGTCCCGCCCCTTGTCCCGGCCACTACCACGCCCCCTTTTCCCGCCCCTTGTCCCGTCCACTGCCTCGCCCCCTGTCCCGCCCACAGCCACGCCCCTTGTCCCGCCCACTGCCGCGCCCCCTTGTCCCGCCCACCACCACGCCCGCTGGTCCCGCCCCTTGTCCCGCCCACTGCCACGCGCCTTGTCCCGTCCACTGCCACGCCCCCTTTCCCGCCCGCTGCCACGCCCCTTGTCTCGCCCACTGCCACGCCCCCTGTCCCGCCCATTGCCACGCCAACTAGTCTCGCCCACTGCTACGCCCCCTTGTGCCGCCCACTGCCACGCCCCCTGGTCCCGCCCACTGCCACACCAACATGTCCCGCCCACTGACACTCCCCTTGTCCCACCCACTGCCACGACCATTGTCCCGCCCACTGCCACGCCCACTACCACGCCCCCTTGTCCCGCCCACTGACAATCCCCTTGTCCCGCCCACTGACACTCCCCTTGTCCCGCCCATTGACACTCCCCTTGTCCCGCCCACTGACACGACCATTCTCCCGCCCACTGACACTCCCCTTGTCCCTCCCACTGTCACTCCCCTTGTGCCGCCCACTGACACTCCCCTTGTCCCGCCCACTGACACTCCCCTTGTCCCGCTCACTTCCACGCCCCCTGGTCCCGCACACTGCCACACCCCCTGTCCCGCCCCTTGTCCCATCCACTGCCACGCCCCTTGTCCCGCCCACTGCCACGCTCCCTGTCCCGCCCACTGCCACGCCCCTTGTCCCGCCCACGGACACTCCCCTTGTCCCGCCCACTGACACTCCCCTTGTCCCGCCCACTGCCACGCCCCCTTGTCCCGCCCACTGCCACGCCCACTACCACGCCCCCTTGTCCCGCCAACTGACAATCCCCTTGTCCCGCCCACTGACACTCCCCTTGTCCCGCTCACTTCCACGCCCCCTGGTCCCGCACACTGCCACACCCCCTGTCCCGCCCCTTGTCCCATCCACTGCCACGCCCCTTGTCCCGCCCACTGCCACGCTCCCTGTCCCGCCCACTGCCACGCCCCTTGTCCCGCCCGCTGCCACGCCCCCTTGTCCCGCCCACTGTCACTCACATTGTCCCGCCCACGGACACTCCCCTTGTCCCGCCCACTGACACTCCCCTTGTCCCGCCCACTGCCACGCCCCCTTGTCACGCCCACTGCCACGCCCACTACCACCCCCCTTGTCCCGCCCACTGACAATCCCCTTGTCCCGCCCACTGACACTCCCCTTATCCCGCCCATTGACACTCCCCTTGTCCCGCCCACTGACACGACCATTCTCCCGCCCACTGACACTCCCCTTGTCCCTCCCACTGTCACTCCCCTTGTGCCGCCCACTGACACTCCCCTTGTCCCGCCCATTGACACTCCCCTTGTCCCGCTCACTTCCACGCCCCCTGGTCCCGCACACTACCACACCCCCTGTCTCGCCCCTTGTCCCGCCCACTGCCACGCCCCCTTGTCCCGCCCACTGCCACGCCCCCTTGTCCCGCCCACTACCACGCCCCCTTTTCCCGCCCCTTGTCACGCCTACTGACACGCCCCCTTTCCCGGCTAACTGCCACGCCCTTTGTCCCGCCCACTGCCACGCCCCTTGTCCCGCCCCCTTGCCCAGCCTATTGCCACGCCCCCTTTTCCCGCCAACTACCACGCCCCTTGTCCCGCCCCCTTGTCCCGCCTACTGCCACGCCCCCTTGCCCCGCCCACTGCCACGCCCCCTTGTCCCGCCCACTCCCACGCCCACTGCCACGCCCACTTGTCCCGCCCACTGCCACGCCCCTTGTCCAGCCCCCTTGCCCCGCCTATTGCCACGCCCCCTTGCCCCGCCCACTACCACGCCCCTTGTCCCGCCCCCTTGTTCCGCCTACTGCCACGCCCCTTATCCCGCCCCCTTATCCCGCCTATTGCCACGCCCCCTTGTCCCGCCCACTTCCACGCCCCTTGTCCCGCCCCCTTGTCCCGCCCACTGCCACGCCCCCTTGTCCCGCCAATGCCACGCACCTTGTCCCGCCCCCTTGTCCCACCCACTGTCACGCCCACTTGTCCCGCCCACTGCCACGCCCACTTGTCCCGCCCACTGCCACGCCCCTTGTCCCGCCCCCTTGCCCCGCCTTTTGCCACGCCCCCTTATCCCGCCCACTGCCACGCCCCCTTGTCCCGCCCACTGTCACGCCCCCTTGTCCCGCCCCTTGTCCCGGCCACTACCTCGCCCCCTTTTCCCGCCCCTTGTCCCGTCCACTGCCTCGCCCCCTGTCCCGCCCACAGCCACGCCCCTTGTCCCGCCCACCACCACGCCCGCTGGTCCCGCCCCTTGTCCCGCCCACTGCCACGCGCCTTGTCCCGTCCACTGCCACGCCCCCTTTCCCGCCCGCTGCCACGCCCCTTGTCTCGCCCACTGCCACGCCCCCTGTCCCGCCCATTGCCACGCCAGCTAGTCTCGCCCACTGCTACGCCCCCTTGTGCCGCCCACTGCCACGCCCCCTGGTCCCGCCCACTGCCACACCAACTTGTCCCGCCCACTGACACTCCCCTTGTCCCACCCACTGCCACGACCATTGTCCCGCCCACTGCCACGCCCACTACCACGCCCCCTTGTCCCGCCCACTGACAATCCCCTTGTCCCGCCCACTGACACTCCCCTTGTCCCGCCCATTGACACTCCCCTTGTCCCGCCCACTGACACTCCCCTTGTCCCTCCCACTGTCACTCCCCTTGTGCCGCCCACTGACACTCCCCTTGTCCCGCCCACTGACACTCCCCTTGTCCCGCTCACTTCCACGCCCCCTGGTCCCGCACACTGCCACACCCCCTGTCCCGCCCCTTGTCCCATCCACTGCCACGCCCCTTGTCCCGCCCACTGCCACGCTCCCTGTCCCGCCCACTGCCACGCCCCTTGTCCCGCCCGCTGCCACGCCCCCTTGTCCCGCCCACTGACACTCCCCTTGTCCCGCCCACGGACACTCCCCTTGTCCCGCCCACTGACACTCCCCTTGTCCCGCCCACTGCCACGCCCCCTTGCCCCGCCCACTGCCACGCCCACTACCACGCCCCCTTGTCCCGCCCACTGACAATCCCCTTGTCCCGCCCACTGACACTCCCCTTATCCCGCCCATTGACACTCCCCTTGTCCCGCCCACTGACACGACCATTCTCCCGCCCACTGACACTCCCCTTATCCCTCCCACTGTCACTCCCCTTGTGCCGCCCACTGACACTCCCCTTGTCCCGCCCACTGACACTCCCCTTGTCCCGCTCACTTCCACGCCCCCTGGTCCCGCACACTGCCACACCCCCTGTCTCGCCCCTTGTCCCGTCCACTGCCAAGCCCCTTGTCCCGCCCACTGCCACGCTCCCTGTCCCGCCCACTGCCACGTCCCTTGTCCCGCCCGCTGCCACGCCCCCTTGTCCCGCCCACTGACACTCCCCTTGTCCTGACCACTTCCACGCCCCCTGGTCCCGCACACTGCCACGCCCCCTGTCCCGCCCCTTGTCCCGTCCACTGCCACGCCCCTTGTACCGCACGCTGCCACTCCCCCTTTCTCGCCCACTGCCACGCCACCTTGTCCCGCCCACTGCCACGCCTTCTGGTCCCGCCCACTGCCACGCCCCCTTGTCCCGCCCAATGCCACGCCCCCTTGTCCCGCCCACTACCACGCCCCCTTTTCCCGCCCCTTGTCACGCCTACTGACACGCCCCCTTGTCCCGCCTAACTGCCACGCCCTTTGTCCCGCCCACTGCCACGCCCCCTTGTCCCGCCCACTGATACGCCCCCTTGTCCCGCCCACTGCCACGCCCCTTGTCCCGCCCCCTTGTCCCGCCCACTGCCACGCCCCTTGTCCAGCGCACTGCCACGCCCCTTGTCCCGCCCCCTTGTCCCGCCCACTACCACTCCCCCTGTCCCGCCCCATGTCTCGCCCACTGCCCCGCCCCCTTGTCCCGCCCACTGCCGCGCCCCTTGTCTAGCCTACTCTCACGCCCCCTTGTCCCGCCCTTTGTCCCGCCCACTGCCACGCCCCATTTTCCCGCCTACTGCCACGCCCCATTGTCCCGCCCCTTGTCCCGCCCCCTTGTCCCGCCCACTGCCACGCCCCTTGTCCAGCGCACTGCCACGCCCCTTGTCCCGCCCCCTTGTCCCGCCCACTACCACTCCCCCTGTCCCGCCCCATGTCTCGCCCACTGCCCCGCCCCCTTGTCCCGCCCACTGCCGCGCCCCTTGTCTAGCCTACTCTCACGCCCCCTTGTCCCGCCCTTTGTCCCACCCACTGTCACGCCCACTTGTCCCGCCCACTGCCACGCCCACTTGTCCCGCCCACTGCCACGCCCCTTGTCCCGCCCCCTTGCCCCGCCTTTTGCCACGCCCCCTTGTCCCGCACACTGTCACGCCCCCTTGTCCCGCCCCTTGTCCCGGCCACTACCACGCCCCCTTTTCCCGCCCCTTGTCCCGTCCACTGCCTCGCCCCCTGTCCCGCCCACAGCCACGCCCCTTGTCCCGCCCACTGCCGCGCCCCCTTGTCCCGCCCACCACCACGCCCGCTGGTCCCGCCCCTTGTCCCGCCCACTGCCTCGCGCCTTGTCCCGTCCACTGCCACGCCCCCTTTCCCGCCCGCTGCCACGCCCCTTGTCTCGCCCACTGCCACGCCCCCTGTCCCGCCCATTGCCACGCCAACTAGTCTCGCCCACTGCTACGCCCCCTTGTGCCGCCCACTGCCACGCCCCCTGGTCTCACCCACTGCCACACCAACTTGTCCCGCCCACTGACACTCCCCTTGTCCCACCCACTGCCACGACCATTGTCCCGCCCACTGCCACGCCCACTACCACGCCCCCTTGTCCCGCCCACTGACAATCCCTTTGTCCCGCCCACTGACACTCCCCTTGTCTCGCCCACTGACACGACCATTCTCCCGCCCACTGACATTCCCCTTGTCTTTCCCACTGTCACTCCCCTTGTGCCGCCCACTGACACTCCCCTTGTCCCGCCCACTGACACTCCCCTTGTCCCGCTCACTTCCACGCCCCCTGGTCCCGCACACTGCCACACCCCCTGTCCCGCCCCTTGTCCCGTCCACTGCCACGCCCCTTGTCCCGCCCACTGCCACGCTCCCTGTCCCGCCCACTGCCACGCCCCTTGTCCCGCCCGCTGCCACGCCCCCTTGTCCCGCCCACTGACACTCCCCTTGTCCTGACCACTTCCACGCCCCCTGGTCCCGCACACTGCCACGCCCCCTGTCCCGCCCCTTGTCCCGTCCACTGCCACGCCCCTTGTACCGCACGCTGCCACGCCCCCTTTCTCGCCCACTGCCACGCCACCTTGTCCCGCCCACTGCCACGCCTTCTGGTCCCGCCCACTGCCAGGCCCCCTTGTCCCGCCCAATGCCACGCCCCCTTGTCCCGCCCACTACCACGCCCCCTTTTCCCGCCCCTTGTCACGCCTACTGACACGCCCCCTTGTCCCGCCTAACTGCCACGCCCTTTGTCCCGCCCACTGCCACGCCCCCTTGTCCCGCCCACTGATACGCCCCCTTGTCCCGCCCACTGCCACGCCCCTTGTCCCACCCACTGCCACGCCCCTTGTCCAGCGCACTGCCACGCCCCTTGTCCCGCCCCCTTGTCCCGCCCACTACCACTCCCCCTGTCCCGCCCCATGTCTCGCCCACTGCCCCGCCCCCTTGTCCCGCCCACTGCCGCGCCCCCTTGTCTCGCCTACTCTCACGCCCCCTTGTCCCGCTCCTTGTCCCGCCCACTGCCACGCCCCATTTTCCCGCCTACTGCCACGCCCCATTGTCCCGCCCCTTGTCCCGCCCCCTGCCACGACCCCTTTTCCCGCCCAATGCCACGCCCACTTGTCCCGCCCACTGCCACGCCCCTTTTCCCGCCCCCTTGCACCGACCTATTGCAACGCCCCCTTGTCCCGCCCCCTACCACGCCCCTTGTCCCGCCCCCCTTGTCCCGCCCACTGCCACGCCCCTTGTCCCGCCCCCTTGCCCAGCCTATTGCCACGCCCCCTTTTCCCGCCAACTACCACGCCCCTTGTCCCGCCCCCTTGTCCCGCCCACTGCCACGCCCCCTTGCCCCGCCCACTGCCACGCCCCCTTGTCCCGCCCACTCCCACGCCCACTGCCACGCCCACTTGTCCCGCCCACTGCCACGCCCCTTGTCCAGCTCCCTTGCCCCGCCAATTGTCACGCCCCCTTGCCCCGCCCACTACCACGCCCCTTGTCCCGCCCCCTTGTTCCGCCTACTGCCACGCCCCTTATCCCGCCCCCTTGCCCCGCCTATTGCCACGCCCCCTTGTCCCGCCCACTTCCACGCCCCTTGTCCCGCCCCCTTGTCCCGCCCACTGCCACGCACTCTTGTCCCGCCAATGCCACGCCCCTTGTCCCGCCCCCTTGTCCCACCCACTGTCACGCCCACTTGTCCCGCCCACTGCCACGCCCACTTGTCCCGCCCACTGCCACGCCCCTTGTCCCGCCCCCTTGCCCCGCCTTTTGCCACGCCCCCTTGTCCCGCCCACTGTCACGCCCCCTTGTCCCGCCCCTTGTCCCGGCCACTACCACGCCCCCTTTTCCCGCCCCTTGTCCCGTCCACTGCCTCGCCCCCTGTCCCGCCCACAGCCACGCCCCTTGTCCCGCCCACTGCCGCGTCCCCTTGTCCCGCCCCTTGTCCCGCCCACTGCCACGCGCCTTGTCCCGTCCACTGCCACGCCCCCTTTCCCGCCCGCTGCCACGCCCCTTGTCTCGCCCACTGCCACGCCCCCTGTCCCGCCCATTGCCACGCCAACTAGTCTCGCCCACTGCTACGCCCCCTTGTGCCGCCCACTGCCACGCACCCTGGTCCCACCCACTGCCACACCAACTTGTCCCGCCCACTGACACTCCCCTTGTCCCACCCACTGCCACGACCATTGTCCCGCCCACTGCCACGCCCACTACCACGCCCCCTTGTCCCGCCCACTGACAATCCCCTTGTCCCGCCCACTGACACTCCCCTTGTCCCGCCCATTGACACTCCCCTTGTCCCGCCCACTGACACGACCATTCTCCCGCCCACTGATACTCCCCTTGTCCCTCCCACTGTCACTCCCCTTGTGCCGCCCACTGACACTCCCCTTGTCCCGCCCACTGACACTCCCCTTGTCCCGCTCACTTCCACGCCCCCTGGTCCCGCACACTGCCACACCCCCTGTCCCGGCCCTTGTCCCATCCACTGCCACGCCCCTTGTCCCGCCCACTGCCACGCTCCCTGTCCCGCCCACTGCCACGCCCCTTGTCCCGCTCACGGACACTCCCCTTGTCCCGCCCACTGACACTCCCCCTGTCCCGCCCACTGCCACGCCCCCTTGTCCCGCCCACTGCCACGCCCACTAACACGCCCCCTTGTCCCGCTCACTGACAATCCCCTTGTCCCGCCCACTGACACTCCCCTTGTCCCGCTCACTTCCACGCCCCCTGGTCCCGCACACTGCCACACCCCCTGTCCCGCCCCTTGTCCCATCCACTGCCACGCCCCTTGTCCCGCCCACTGCCACGCTCCCTGTCCCGCCCACTGCCACGCCCCTTGTCCCGCCCGCTGCCACGCCCCCTTGTCCCGGCCACTGTCACTCACCTTGTCCCGCCCACGGACACTCCCCTTGTCCCGCCCACTGACACTCCCCTTGTCCCGCCCACTGCCACGCCCCCTTGTCCCGCCCACTGCCACGCCCACTACCACGCCCCCTTGTCCCGCCCACTGACAATCCCCTTGTCCCGCCCACTGACACTCCCCTTATCCCGCCCATTGACACTCCCCTTGTCCCGCCCACTGACACGACCATTCTCCCGCCCACTGACACTCCCCTTGTCCCTCCCACTGTCACTCCCCTTGTGCCGCCCACTGACACTCCCCTTGTCCCGCCCATTGACACTCCCCTTGTCCCGCTCACTTCCACGCCCCCTGGTCCCGCACACTACCACACCCCCTGTCTCGCCCCTTGTCCCGTCCACTGCCACGCCCCTTGTCCCGCCCGCTGCCACGCCCCCTTGTCCCGCCCACTGACACTCCCCTTCTCCTGACCACTTCCACGCCCCCTGGTCCCGCACACTGCCACGCCCCCTGTCCCGCCCCTTGTCCCGTCCACTGCCACGCCCCTTGTACCGCACGCTGCCACGCCCCCTTTCCCGCCCACTGCCACGCCACCTTGTCCCGCCCACTGCCACGCCTTCTGGTCCCGCCCACTGCCACGCCCCCTTGTCCCGCCCACTGCCACGCCCCCTTGTCCCGCCCACTACCACGACCCCTTTTCCCGCCCCTTGTCACGCCTACTGACACGCCCCCTTGTCCCGCCTAACTGCCACGCCCTTTGTCCCGCCCACTGCCACGCCCCCTTGTCCCGCCCACTGCCACGCTCCCTGTCCCGCCCACTGCCACGCCCCTTGTCCCGCCCGCTGCCACGCCCCCTTGTCCCGCCCACTGACACTCCCCTCGTCCTGACCACTTCCACGCCCCCTGGTCCCGCACACTGCCACGCCCCCTGTCCCGCCCCTTGTCCCGTCCACTGCCACGCCCCTTGTACCGCACGCTGCCACGCCCCCTTTCCCGCCCAGTGCCACGCCACCTTGTCCCGCCCACTGCCACGCCTTCTGGTCCCGCCCACTGCCACGCCCCCTTGTCCCGCCCACTGCCACGCCCCCTTGTCCCGCCCACTACCACGCCCCCTTTTCCCGCCCCTTGTCACGCCTACTGACACGCCCCCTTTCCCGCCTAACTGCCACGCCCTTTGTCCCGCCCACTGCCACGCCCCCGTGTCCCGCCCACTGATACGCCCCCTTGTCCCGCCCACTGCCACGCCCCTTGCCCCGCCCCCTTGTCCCGCCCACTGCCACGCCCCTTGTCCCGCGCATTGTCACGCCCCTTGTCCCGCCCCATTGTCCCGCCCACTACCACTCCCCCTGTCCCGCCCCATGTCCCGCCCACTGCCACGCCCCTTGTCCCGCCCCCTTGTCCCGACCACTGCCACGCCCCCTTGTCCCGCCCACTACCATTGCCAGCTTCCCCAGCAACACCAGCAGCCCCAGCAGCAGCAGCCCCAGCAGCACCAGCATTGAAAAAGCTTTTATATATATTTATACATATATATATAAAATCTTTGATTATCAAAAGATATGACATGACATGAGCATGAGCTGAGCTGAGCTAAAGAAGGGGGACACGCTGCCTACGGGAACCTAGCCCACCTTGTTTGGGCGCCGAAATAAAACACTCGGGTGAAGTGGCCTTGTTGCCAAGATGCGTACTGTTGTATTTTTCCAGGGTGCACAATCGTAGGATCCAACTGCGTGGCTCCTGCTGCCTGCCACAAGGTAAGCCTGCAGCACCCCGACACACACACATACACAATCCAGAGGGGAGTCCTGTGTAATAGCTGGCTGGCTGGCTGCATTCCACAGGGGCCCGCCTCAAGCATTGCCAGCTTCCCCAGCAGCTCCAGCAGCAGCTCCAGCAGCAGCCCCAGAAGCTCCAGCAGCCCAGCATTCAAAAAGACTTTATATATATTTATATATATATATGAAATCTTTGATTATCAAAAACATGACATGACATGACATGTGCATGAGCTGAGCTGAGCTAAAGAAGGGGTGCACGCTGCCTGCGGGAACCTAGCCCACCTTGTTACCCCGCCCACTGACACTCCCCTTGTCCCACACAATGACACTCCCCTTGTCCCGCCCACTGACACTCCCCTTGTCCCGCCCACTGACACTCCCCTTGTCCCGCCCACTGACACTCCCCTTGTCCCGCCCACTGACACTCCCCTTGTCCCGCCCACTGACGCTCACCTTGTCCCGCCCACTGACACTCTCCTAGTCCCGCCCACTGATACTCCCCTTGTCCCGCCCACTGACACTCCCCTTGTCCCGCCCACTGACACTCCCCTTGTCCCGCCCACTGACACTCCCCTAGTCCCGCCCACTGACACTCCCCATTCCCGCCCTCTGACACTCCCCTTGTCCCGCCCACTGCCACTCCCCTTGTCCCGCCCACAGACACTCCCCTTGTCCCGCCCACTGACACTCCCCTTTTCCCGTCCACTGACACTCCCCTTGTCCCGCCCACTGACACTCCCCTTGTCCCGCCCACTGCCACGCCCCTTGTCCCGCCCACTGACACTCCCCTTGTCCCGCCCACTTCCACGCCCCCTGATCCCGCACACTGCCACGCCCCCTGTCCCGCCCCTTGTCCCGCCCACAGCCACGCCCTCTGGTCCCGCCCACTGTC
Source organism: Pristiophorus japonicus (assembly GCF_044704955.1). Taxonomy (NCBI): domain Eukaryota; kingdom Metazoa; phylum Chordata; class Chondrichthyes; family Pristiophoridae; genus Pristiophorus; species Pristiophorus japonicus. The sequence goes on from NW_027250758.1 coordinate 50,505, forward strand.
ACGCCCGTTTGTCCCGCCCACTGCCACGCCCCCTTGTCCCGCCCACTACCACGCCCCCTTTTCCCGCCCCTTGTACCGCCTACTACCACGCCCCCTTGTCCCGCCCACTGCCACGCCCCCTTGTCCCGCCTACTGCCACGCCCCCTTATCCCGCCTAACTGCCACGACCCTTGTCCCGCACACTGCCACGCCCCACATTGTCCCGCCCACTGCCACGCCCCCTTGTCCCGCCCACTACCCCGCCCCCTTGTCCCGTCCACTGCCACTCCCCTTGTCCCACCCGCTGCCACGCCCCCTTGTCCCGCCCACTGCCCCGCCCCCTTGTCCCGCCCATTGCCACGCCCCCTTGTCCCGGCAACTGCCACGCCCCCTTGTCCAGCACCTTGTCCCGCCCACTGCCACGCCCCCTTGTCCCGCCCACTGCCACGCCCCCTTGTCCCGCCCAATGCCACGCCCCTTGTCCCGCCCCCTTGTCCCGCCTATTGCCACGTCCCCTTGTCCCGCCCAGTGCCACGCCCCTTTTCCCGCCCAATTGTCCCGCCCACTGCCACGCCCCCTTGTCCCGCCCACTGCCACGCCCACTTGTCCCGCGCACTGCCACGCCCCTTGTCCCGTCCCCTTGTCCCGCCCACTGCCACGCCCTCTGTCCCGCCCACTGTCACGCCCCCTTGTCACGCCCCTTGTCCCGCCCACTACCACGCCCCCTGGTCCCGCCCCTTATCCCGCTCACTGCCACGCGCCTTGTCCCGCCTACTGACACGCCTCCTGTCCCGCCCACTGCCACGCCCCCTGGTCCCGTCCACTGCCACGCCCCCTGGTGACTCCCACTGCCACGCCCCCTGCTCCCGCCCACGACCACGCCACATTGTCCCGCCCACTGCCACGCCCCCTTTTCCCGCCCACTGCCCCGCCCCCTTGTCCCGCCCACTGCCGCGCCCCCTTGTCTCGCCTACTCTCACGCCTCCTTGTCCCGCCCCTTGTCCCGCCCACTGCCACGCCCCATTGTCCCGCCTACTGCCACGCCCCCTTTTCCCGCCTCCTTGCCCCGACCTATTGCCACGCCCTCTTGTCCCGCCCCCTACCACGCCCCTTGTCCCGCTCCTCTTGTCCCTCCCACTGGCACGCCCCTTTTCCCGCCCCCTTGCCCAGCCTATTGCCACGCCCCCTTTTCCCGCCAACTACCACGCCCCTTGTTCCGCCCCGTTGTCCCGCCCACTGCCACGCCCCCTTGCCCAGCCCACTGCCACGCCCCCCTTGTCCAGCCCACTGCCACGCCCACTGCCACGCCCACTTGTCCCGCCCACTGCCACGCCCCTTGTCCAGCCCCCTTGCCCCGCCTATTGCCACGCCCCCTTGCCCCGCCCGCTACCACGCCCCTTGTCCCGCCCCCTTGTTCCGCCTACTGCCACGCCCCTTATCCCGCCCACTTGCCCCGCCTATTGCCACGCCCCCTTGTCCCGCCCACTTCCACGCCCCTTGTCCCGCCCCCTTGTCCCGCCCACTGCCACGCCCCCTTGTCCCGCCCACTGCCACGCCCCTTGTCCCGCCCTCTTGTCCCAGCCACTGTCACGCCCCATTGTCCCGCCCACTGCCACGACCACTTGTCCCGCCCACTGCCACGCCCCTTGTCCCGCCCCCTTGCCCCGACTTTTGCCACGCCCCCTTGTCCCGCCCACTGCCACGCCCCCTTGTCCCGCCAACTGTCACGCCCCCTTGTCCCGCCCCTTGTCCCGGCCACTATCACGCCCCCTTTTCCCGCCCCTTGTCCCGTCCACTGCCTCGCCCCCTGTCCCGCACACAGCCACGCCCCTTGTCCCGCCCACTGCCACGCCCCCTTGTCCCGCCCACCACCACGCCCGCTGGTCCCGCCCCTTGTCCCGCCCACTGCCACGCGCCTTGTCCCGTCCACTGCCACGCCCCCTTTCCCGCCCGCTGCCACGCCCCTTGTCTCGCCCACTGCCACGCCCCCTGTCCCGCCCATTGCCACGCCAACTAGTCTCGCCCACTGCTACGCCCCCTTGTGCCGCCCACTGCCACGCCCCCTGGTCCCGCCCACTGCCACACCAACTTGTCCCGCCCACTGACACTCCCCTTGTCCCACCCACTGCCACGACCATTGTCCCGCCCACTGACACTCCCCTTGTCCCGCCCACTGACACTCCCCTCGTCCCGCCCAATGACACTCCCCTAGTCCCGCCCACTGACACTCCCCTTGTCCCGCCCACTGTCACTCCCCTTATCCCGCCCACTGCCACGACCATTCTCCCGCCCACTGACACTCCCCTTGTCCCTCCCACTGTCACTCCCCTTGTGCCGCCCACTGACACTCCCCTTGTCCCGCCCACTGACACTCCCCTTGTCCCGCTCACTTCCTCGCCCCCTGGTCCCGCACACTGCCACACCCCCTGTCCCGCCCCTTGTCCCGTCCACTGCCACGCACCTTGTCCCGCCCACTGCCACGCCCCTTGTCCCGCCCACTGCCACGCTCCCTGTCCCGCCCACTGCCACGCCCCTTGTCCCGCCCGCTGCCACGCCCCCTTGTCCCGCCCACTGTCACGCCCCATGGTCCCGCCCACTGACGCGCCCCATTGTCCCGCCCACTGCCACGCCCACTTGTCCCGCCCACTAGCACGCCCACTTTTCCCGCCCCTTGTCCCGACTACTGCCACACTCCCCTTGTCCTGCCTACTTTCACGCCCCCTTGTCCCGCACACTGCCACGCCCCCTGTCCCGCCCTTTTTCCCGTCCACTGCCACGCCCCTCGTACCGCCCACTGCCACGCCCCCGGTCCCGCCCACTACCACGCCCCCTTGTCCCGCCCACAGCCACGCCCCCTTGTCCCGCCCACAACCACGCCCCCTTTTCCCGCCCCTTGTCACGCCAACTGACACTCCCGATGTCCCGCCCACTGACACTCCCCTTATTCCGCCCAATGACACTCCCCTAGTCCCGCCCACTGACACTCCCCTTGTCCCGCCCACTGACACTTCCCCTGTCCCGCCCACTGCCACGACCCTTCTCCCGCCCACTGACATTCCCCTTGTCCCGCCCACTGACACTCCCGTTGTTCCGCTCACTTCCACGCCCCCTGGTCCCGCACACTGCCACGCCCCCTGCCCCGCCCCTTGTCCCGTCCACTGCCACGCCCCTTGTCCCGCCCACTGTCACGCCCCCTGGTCCCGCCCACTGACGCGCCCCATTGTCCCGCCCACTGTCCCGCCCCTTGTCCCGTCCACTGCCACGCCCCCTGTCCCGCCCCTTGTCCCGTCCACTGCCACGCCCCTTGTACCGCCCACTGCCTCGCCCCCTGTCCCGCCCACTGCCACGCCCCCTTGTCCCGCCCACTGTCACGCCCTCTGGTCCCGCCCACTGCCACGCCCCCTTGTCCCGCCCACTGCCACGCCCCTTGTCCCGCCCACTACCACGCCCCATTTTCCCGCCCCTTGTCACGCCTACTGCCACGCCCCCTTGTCCCGCCCACTGCCACGCCCCCTTGTCCCGCCTACTGACACGCCCCCTTGTCCCGCCTAACTGCCACGCCCTTTGTCCCGCCCACAGCCACGCCCCCTTGTCCCGCCCACTGCCACGCCCCTTGTCCCGCTCCCTTGTCCCGCCCACTACCACGCCCCCTGTCACGCCCCTTGTCCCGCCCACTGCCACGCCCCTTGTCCCGCCCCCTTGTCCCGACCACTGCCACGCCCCCTTGTCCCGCCCACTACCATTGACAGCTTCCCCAGCAAAACCAGCAGCCCCAGCAGCAGCAGCCCCAGCATTGAAAAAGCTTTTATATATATTTATACATATATATATAAAATGTTTGATTATCAAAAGATATGACATGACATGAGCATGAGCTGAGCTGAGCTAAAAAAGGGGGAAACGCTGCCTTCGGAACCTAGCCCTCCTTGTTTGGGCGCCTAAATAAAACACTCGGGTGAAGTGGCCTTGTTGCCAAGATGCGTACTGTTGTATTTTTCCAGGGTGCACAATCGTAGGATCCCACTGCGTGGCTCCTGCTGCCTGCCACAAGGTAAGCCTGCAGCACCCCGACACATACACACACACAATCCAGCGGGGAGCCCTGTGTAATAGCTGGCTGGCTGGCTGCATTCCACAGGGGCCCGCCTCAAGCATTGCCAGCTTCCCCAGCAGCTCCAGCAGCAGCTCCAGCAGCAGCCCCAGCAGCTCCAGCAGCCCAGCATTCAAAAAGACTAAAGAAGGGGGACACGCTGCCTGCGGGAACCTAGCCCACCGTGTTACCCCGCCCACTGACACTCCCCTTGTCCCACCCACTGACACTCCCCTTGTCCCGCACACTGACACTCCCCTTGTCCCGCCCACTGACACTCCCCTTGTCCCGCCCACTGACACTCCCCTTGTCCCGCCCACTGACGCTCCCCTAGTCCCGCCCACTGACACTCCCCTAGTCCCACCCACTTACACTACCCTTGTCCGGCCCACTGACACTCCCCTTGTCCCTCCCACTGACACTCCCCTTGTCCAGCCCACTGCCACGCCCCCTTGTCCTGCCCACTGCCACGCCCACTGCCACGCCCCCTGGTCCCACCCACTGACACACCCCTTGTCCCCCCCACTGACAATCCCCTTGTCCCGCCCTTTTCCACGCCCCCTGGTCCCGCACACTGCCACGCCCTCTGTCCCGCCCCTTGTCCCGCCCACTGCCACGCCCCTTGTCCCGCCCCCTTGTCCCGACCACTGCCACGCCCCCTTGTCCCGCCCACTGCCACGCCCCCTTGACCCGACCACCGCCACGCCCACTTGTCCCGCTCACTGCCGCGCCCCCTTGTCCCGCGCAATGCCACGCCCCTTGCCCCGCCCCCTTGTCCCGCCCACTACCAAGCCCCCTGCCCCGCCCCTTGACCCGACCACCGCCACGCCCACTTGTCCCGCCCACTGCCGCGCCCCCTTGTCCCGCGCAATGCCACGCCCCTTTTCCCGCCCCCTTGTCCCGCCCACTGCCACGCCCTTTGTCTCGCCCCCTTGACCCGACCACCGCCACGCCTACTTGTCCCGCTCACTGCCGCGCCACCTTGTCCCGCGCAATGCCACGCCCCTTGCCCCGCCCCCTTGTCCCGCCCACTGCCACGCCCTTTGTCCCGCCCCCTTGACCCGACCACCGCCACGCCCACTTGTCCCGCCCGCTGCCGCGCCCCCTTGTCCCGCGCAATGCCACGCCCCTTGTCCCGCCCCCTTGTCCCGCCAACTGCCACGCCCCTTGTCCCTCCCCCTTGTCCCGACCACTGCCACGCACCCTTTTCCCGCCCACTGCCACGCCCCCTTGTCCCGCGCACTGCCACGCCCCTTGCCCCGCCCCCTTGTCCCGCCCACTACCCCTCCCCCTTTTCCCGCCTCTTGTCCCGTCCACTGCCACGCCCCCTCTCCCGCCCACAGCCACGCCCCTTGTCCCGCCCACTGCCACGCCCCCTTGTCCCGCCCACTAAAACGCCCCGTTGTCCCGCCCCCTTGTCCCGCCCACTGCCACGCCCCCTTGTCCCGCGCACTGCCACGCCCCTTCTCCCGCCCCCTTGTCCCGCCCACTACCACGCCCCCTTTTGCCGCCGCTTGTCCCGTCCACTGCCACGCCCCGTCTCCCGCCCACAGCCACGCCCCTTGTCCCGCCCACTGCCACGCCCCCTTGTCCCACCCACTAACACGCCCCCTGGTCCCGCCCCTTGTCCCGCCCACTGCCACGCGCCTTGACCCGCCCACTACCGCAACCCATTTTCCCGCCCCTTGTCCCGTCCACTGCCACGCCCCCTGTCCCGCCCACAGCCACGCCCCTTGTCCCGCCCACTGCCACGCCCACTTTTCCCGCCCACTACCACGCCCCCTGGTCCCGCCCCTTGTCCCGCCCACTGCCACGCGCCTTGTCCCGCCCCCTTGCCCCACCCACTGTCACGCCCCCTTGTCCCGCCCCTTGTCCCGCCCACTGCAACGCGCCTCGTCCCGCCTATTGACACGCCCCCTTTTGCCGCCCACTGCCACGCCCCCTTGTCCCGCCCACTGCCACGCCTCCTGTCCCGCCCACTACCACGCTCCCTGGTCCCGCCCCTTGTCCCGCCCACTGCCACGCCCCCTTGTCCCGCCCACTGCCACGCCCCCTTATCCAACCCACTGCAACGCCCCCTTGTTCCGCCCACTGCCACGCCCCCTGTCCCGCCCCTTGTCCCGTCCACTGCCACGCCCCCTGGTCCCGCCCACTGCCGCGCCCCTTAGTCCCGCCCACTTCACGCTCCCTGGTCCCGCCCACTACCACGCCCCCTTGTCCCGCCCTCTTGTCCCAGCCACTGTCACGCCCCATTGTCCCGCCCACTGCCACGCCCACTTGTCCCGCCCACTGCCACGCCCCTTGTCCCGCCCCCTTGCCCCGACTTTTGCCACGCCCCCTTGTCCCGCCCACTGCCACGCCCCCTTGTCCCGCCAACTGTCACGCCCCCTTGTCCCGCCCCTTGTCCCGGCCACTATCACGCCCCCTTTTCCCGCCCCTTGTCCCGTCCACTGCCTCGCCCCCTGTCCCGCACACAGCCACGCCCCTTGTCCCGCCCACTGCCACGCCCCCTTGTCCCGCCCACCACCACGCCCGCTGGTCCCGCCCCTTGTCCCGCCCACTGCCACGCGCCTTGTCCCGTCCACTGCCACGCCCCCTTTCCCGCCCGCTGCCACGCCCCTTGTCTCGCCCACTGCCACGCCCCCTGTCCCGCCCATTGCCACGCCAACTAGTCTCGCCCACTGCTACGCCCCCTTGTGCCGCCCACTGCCACGCCCCCTGGTCCCGCCCACTGCCACACCAACTTGTCCCGCCCACTGACACTCCCCTTGTCCCACCCACTGCCACGACCATTGTCCCGCCCACTGACACTCCCCTTGTCCCGCCCACTGACACTCCCCTCGTCCCGCCCAATGACACTCCCCTAGTCCCGCCCACTGACACTCCCCTTGTCCCGCCCACTGTCACTCCCCTTATCCCGCCCACTGCCACGACCATTCTCCCGCCCACTGACACTCCCCTTGTCCCTCCCACTGTCACTCCCCTTGTGCCGCCCACTGACACTCCCCTTGTCCCGCCCACTGACACTCCCCTTGTCCCGCTCACTTCCTCGCCCCCTGGTCCCGCACACTGCCACACCCCCTGTCCCGCCCCTTGTCCCGTCCACTGCCACGCACCTTGTCCCGCCCACTGCCACGCCCCTTGTCCCGCCCACTGCCACGCTCCCTGTCCCGCCCACTGCCACGCCCCTTGTCCCGCCCGCTGCCACGCCCCCTTGTCCCGCCCACTGTCACGCCCCATGGTCCCGCCCACTGACGCGCCCCATTGTCCCGCCCACTGCCACGCCCACTTTTCCCGCCCCTTGTCCCGACTACTGCCACACTCCCCTTGTCCTGCCTACTTTCACGCCCCCTTGTCCCGCACACTGCCACGCCCCCTGTCCCGCCCTTTTTCCCATCCACTGCCACGCCCCTCGTACCGCCCACTGCCACGCCCCCGGTCCCGCCCACTACCACGCCCCCTTGTCCCGCCCACAGCCACGCCCCCTTGTCCCGCCCACAACCACGCCCCCTTTTCCCGCCCCTTGTCACGCCAACTGACACTCCCGATGTCCCGCCCACTGACACTCCCCTTATTCCGCCCAATGACACTCCCCTAGTCCCGCCCACTGACACTCCCCTTGTCCCGCCCACTGACACTTCCCCTGTCCCGCCCACTGCCACGACCCTTCTCCCGCCCACTGACATTCCCCTTGTCCCGCCCACTGACACTCCCGTTGTTCCGCTCACTTCCACGCCCCCTGGTCCCGCACACTGCCACGCCCCCTGCCCCGCCCCTTGTCCCGTCCACTGCCACGCCCCTTGTCCCGCCCACTGTCACGCCCCCTGGTCCCGCCCACTGACGCGCCCCATTGTCCCGCCCACTGTCCCGCCCCTTGTCCCGTCCACTGCCACGCCCCCTGTCCCGCCCCTTGTCCCGTCCACTGCCACGCCCCTTGTACCGCCCACTGCCTCGCCCCCTGTCCCGCCCACTGCCACGCCCCCTTGTCCCGCCCACTGTCACGCCCTCTGGTCCCGCCCACTGCCACGCCCCCTTGTCCCGCCCACTGCCACGCCCCTTGTCCCGCCCACTACCACGCCCCATTTTCCCGCCCCTTGTCACGCCTACTGCCACGCCCCCTTGTCCCGCCCACTGCCACGCCCCCTTGTCCCGCCTACTGACACGCCCCCTTGTCCCGCCTAACTGCCACGCCCTTTGTCCCGCCCACAGCCACGCCCCCTTGTCCCGCCCACTGCCACGCCCCTTGTCCCGCTCCCTTGTCCCGCCCACTACCACGCCCCCTGTCACGCCCCTTGTCCCGCCCACTGCCACGCCCCTTGTCCCGCCCCCTTGTCCCGACCACTGCCACGCCCCCTTGTCCCGCCCACTACCATTGACAGCTTCCCCAGCAAAACCAGCAGCCCCAGCAGCAGCAGCCCCAGCAGCCCCAGCATTGAAAAAGCTTTTATATATATTTATACATATATATATAAAATGTTTGATTATCAAAAGATATGACATGACATGAGCATGAGCTGAGCTGAGCTAAAAAAGGGGGAAACGCTGCCTTCGGAACCTAGCCCTCCTTGTTTGGGCGCCTAAATAAAACACTCGGGTGAAGTGGCCTTGTTGCCAAGATGCGTACTGTTGTATTTTTCCAGGGTGCACAATCGTAGGATCCCACTGCGTGGCTCCTGCTGCCTGCCACAAGGTAAGCCTGCAGCACCCCGACACATACACACACACAATCCAGCGGGGAGCCCTGTGTAATAGCTGGCTGGCTGGCTGCATTCCACAGGGGCCCGCCTCAAGCATTGCCAGCTTCCCCAGCAGCTCCAGCAGCAGCTCCAGCAGCAGCCCCAGCAGCTCCAGCAGCCCAGCATTCAAAAAGACTAAAGAAGGGGGACACGCTGCCTGCGGGAACCTAGCCCACCGTGTTACCCCGCCCACTGACACTCCCCTTGTCCCACCCACTGACACTCCCCTTGTCCCGCACACTGACACTCCCCTTGTCCCGCCCACTGACACTCCCCTTGTCCCGCCCACTGACACTCCCCTTGTCCCGCCCACTGACGCTCCCCTAGTCCCGCCCACTGACACTCCCCTAGTCCCACCCACTTACACTACCCTTGTCCGGCCCACTGACACTCCCCTTGTCCCTCCCACTGACACTCCCCTTGTCCAGCCCACTGCCACGCCCCCTTGTCCTGCCCACTGCCACGCCCACTGCCACGCCCCCTGGTCCCACCCACTGACACACCCCTTGTCCCCCCCACTGACAATCCCCTTGTCCCGCCCTTTTCCACGCCCCCTGGTCCCGCACACTGCCACGCCCTCTGTCCCGCCCCTTGTCCCGCCCACTGCCACGCCCCTTGTCCCGCCCCCTTGTCCCGACCACTGCCACGCCCCCTTGTCCCGCCCACTGCCACGCCCCCTTGACCCGACCACCGCCACGCCCACTTGTCCCGCTCACTGCCGCGCCCCCTTGTCCCGCGCAATGCCACGCCCCTTGCCCCGCCCCCTTGTCCCGCCCACTACCAAGCCCCCTGCCCCGCCCCTTGACCCGACCACCGCCACGCCCACTTGTCCCGCCCACTGCCGCGCCCCCTTGTCCCGCGCAATGCCACGCCCCTTTTCCCGCCCCCTTGTCCCGCCCACTGCCACGCCCTTTGTCTCGCCCCCTTGACCCGACCACCGCCACGCCTACTTGTCCCGCTCACTGCCGCGCCACCTTGTCCCGCGCAATGCCACGCCCCTTGCCCCGCCCCCTTGTCCCGCCCACTGCCACGCCCTTTGTCCCGCCCCCTTGACCCGACCACCGCCACGCCCACTTGTCCCGCCCGCTGCCGCGCCCCCTTGTCCCGCGCAATGCCACGCCCCTTGTCCCGCCCCCTTGTCCCGCCAACTGCCACGCCCCTTGTCCCTCCCCCTTGTCCCGACCACTGCCACGCACCCTTTTCCCGCCCACTGCCACGCCCCCTTGTCCCGCGCACTGCCACGCCCCTTGCCCCGCCCCCTTGTCCCGCCCACTACCCCTCCCCCTTTTCCCGCCTCTTGTCCCGTCCACTGCCACGCCCCCTCTCCCGCCCACAGCCACGCCCCTTGTCCCGCCCACTGCCACGCCCCCTTGTCCCGCCCACTAAAACGCCCCGTTGTCCCGCCCCCTTGTCCCGCCCACTGCCACGCCCCCTTGTCCCGCGCACTGCCACGCCCCTTCTCCCGCCCCCTTGTCCCGCCCACTACCACGCCCCCTTTTGCCGCCGCTTGTCCCGTCCACTGCCACGCCCCGTCTCCCGCCCACAGCCACGCCCCTTGTCCCGCCCACTGCCACGCCCCCTTGTCCCACCCACTAACACGCCCCCTGGTCCCGCCCCTTGTCCCGCCCACTGCCACGCGCCTTGACCCGCCCACTACCGCAACCCATTTTCCCGCCCCTTGTCCCGTCCACTGCCACGCCCCCTGTCCCGCCCACAGCCACGCCCCTTGTCCCGCCCACTGCCACGCCCACTTTTCCCGCCCACTACCACGCCCCCTGGTCCCGCCCCTTGTCCCGCCCACTGCCACGCGCCTTGTCCCGCCCCCTTGCCCCAGCCACTGTCACGCCCCCTTGTCCCGCCCCTTGTCCCGCCCACTGCAACGCGCCTCGTCCCGCCTATTGACACGCCCCCTTTTGCCGCCCACTGCCACGCCCCCTTGTCCCGCCCACTGCCACGCCTCCTGTCCCGCCCACTACCACGCTCCCTGGTCCCGCCCCTTGTCCCGCCCACTGCCACGCCCCCTTGTCCCGCCCACTGCCACGCCCCCTTATCCAACCCACTGCAACGCCCCCTTGTTCCGCCCACTGCCACGCCCCCTGTCCCGCCCCTTGTCCCGTCCACTGCCACGCCCCCTGGTCCCGCCCACTGCCGCGCCCCTTAGTCCCGCCCACTTCACGCTCCCTGGTCCCGCCCACTACCACGCCCCCTTGTCCCGCCCACTGCCACGCCCCCTTGTCCCGCCCACTGCCATTGCCAGCTTCCCCAGCAAAACCAGCAGCCCCAGCAGCAGCAGCCCCAGCAGCCCCAGCATTGAAAAAGCTTTTATATATATTTATACATATATATATATAAAATCTTTGATTATCAAAAGACATGACATGACATGAGCATGAGCTGAGCTGAGCTAAAGAAGGGGGACACGCTGCCTTCGGGAACCTAGCCCACCTTGTTTGGGTGCCTAAATAAAACACTCGGGTGAAGTGGCCTTGTTGCCAAGATGCGAACTGTTGTATTTTTCCAGGGTGCACAATCGTAGGATCCCACTGCGTGGCTCCTGCTGCCGGCCACAAGTTAAGCCTGCAGCACCACGACACACACACACACACAATCCAGAGGGGAGCCCTGTGGAATAGCTGGCTGGCTGGCTGCATTCCACAGGGGCCCGCCTCAAGCATTGCCAGCTTCCCCAGCAGCACCAGCAGAAGCTCCAGCAGCAGCCCCAGCAGCTCCAGCAGCCCAGCATTCAAAAAGACTTTATATATATTTATATATATATATAAAATCTTTGATTATCAAAAGACATGACATGACATGATATGAGCATGAGCTGAGCTGAGCTAAAGAAGGGGGACACGCTGCCTGCGGGAACCTAGCCCACCTTTTTACCCCGCCCACTGACACTCCCCTTGTCCCACCCACTGACACTCCCCTTGTCCCGCCCAATGACACTCCCCTTGTCCCGATCACTGACACTCCCCTTGTCCAGCCCACTGACACTCCCCTTGTCCCGCCCACTGACGCTCCCCTTGTCCCTCCCACTGACACTCCCATAGTCCCGCCCACTGACACTCCCCTAGTCCCGCCCACTGACACTCCCCTTGTCCCGCCCACTGACACTCCCCTTGTCCCTCCCACTGACACGACCCTTGTCCCGCCCACTAAAACGCCCCCTTTCCCGCCCCTTGTCCCGTCCACTGCCACGCCCCCTTGTCCCGCCCACTGACACTCCCCTTGTCCCACCCACGGACACTCCCCTTGTCCCGCGCACTGACACTCCCCTTGTCCCGCCCACTGACACTCCCCTAGTCCCGCCCACTGACACTCCCCTTGTCCCGCCCACTGACACTCCCCTTGTCCCGCCCACTGCCACGCCCCTTGTCCCGCCCACTGACACTCCCCTTGTCCTGCCCACTTCCACGACCCCTGGTCCCGCACAGTGCCACGCCCCCTGTCCCGCCCCTTGTCCCGTCCACTGCCACGCCCCTTGTACCGCCCACTGCCACGCCCCCTGTCCCGCCCACTGCCACGCCCCCTTTTCCCGCCCACTGCCACGACATCTGGTTCCGCCCTCTGCCACGCCCCCTTGTCCCGCCCACTGCAACGCCCCCTTGTCCCGCCCACTACCACGCCCCATTTTCCCGCCCTTGTCCCGCCTACAACCACGCCCCCTTTTTACGCCTAGTGCCACGCCCCCTTGTCCCGCCCACTGCCACGCCCCTTGTCCCGCCCACTGCCACGCCCCCTTGCCCCGCCCACTGTCACGCCCTCTTGTCCCGCCCCTTGTCCCGCCCATTACCACGCCCCATTTTCCCGCCCCTTGTCCCGTCCACTGCCACGCCCCCTGTTCCGCCCACAGCCACGTCCCTTGTCCCGCCCACTACCACGCCCCCTTGTCCCGCCCATTACCACGCCCCCTTTTCCCGCCCCTTGTCACGCCTACTGACACGCCCCCTTTCCCGCCTAACTGCCACGCCCTTTGTCCCGCCCACTGCCACGCCCCTTGTCCCGCCCCCTTGCCCAGCCTATTGCCACGACCCCTTTTCCCGCCAACTACCACGCCCCTTGTCCCGCCCCCTTGTCCCGCCTACTGCCACGCCCCCTTGCCCCGCCCACTGCCACGCCCCCTTGTCCCGCCCACTCCCACGCCCACTGCCACGCCCCCTTGTCCCGCCCACTGCCACGCCCCCTTGTCCCGCCCACTACCACGCCCCCTTTTCCCGCCCCTTGTCACGCCTACTGACACGCCCCCTTTCCCGCCTAACTGCCACGCCCTTTGTCCCGCCCACTGCCACGCCCCTTGTCCCGCCCCCTTGCACAGCCTATTGCCACGCCCCCTTTTCCCGCCAACTACCACGCCCCTTGTCCCGCCCCCTTGTCCCGCCTACTGCCACGCCCCCTTGCCCCGCCCACTGCCACGCCCCCTTGTCCCGCCCACTCCCACGCCCACTGCCACGCCCACTTGTCCCGCCCACTGCCACGCCCCTTGTCCAGCCCCCTTGCCCCGCCTATTGCCACGCCCCCTTGCCCCGCCAACTACCACGCCCCTTGTCCCGCCCCCTTGTTCCGCCTACTGCCACGCCCCTTATCCCGCCCCCTTATCCCGGCTATTGCCACGCCCCCTTGTCCCGCCCACTTCCACGCCCCTTGTCCCGCCCCCTTGTCCCGCCCACTGCCACGCCCCCTTGTCCCGCCAATGCCACGCCCCTTGTCCCGCCCCCTTGTCCCACCCACTGTCACGCCCACTTGTCCCGCCCACTGCCACGCCCACTTGTCCCGCCCACTGCCAAGCCCCTTGTCCCGCCCCCTTGCCCCGCCTTTTGCCACGCCCCCTTGTCCCGCCCACTGCCACGCCCCCTTGTCCCGCCCACTGTCACGCCCCCTTGTCCCGCCCCTTGTCCCGGCCACTACCACGCCCCCTTTTCCCGCCCCTTGTCCCGTCCACTGCCTCGCCCCCTGTCCCGCACACAGCCACGCCCCTTGTCCCGCCCACTGCCACGCCCCCTTGTCCCGCCCACCACCACGCCCGCTGGTCCCGCCCCTTGTCCCGCCCACTGCCACGCGCCTTGTCCCGTCCACTGCCACGCCCCCTTTCCCGCCCGCTGCCACGCCCCTTGTCTCGCCCACTGCCACGCCCCTTGTCCCGCCCGCTGCCACGCCCCCTTGTCCCGCCCACTGACACTCCCCTTGTCCCGCCCACGGACACTCCCCTTGTCCCGCCCACTGACACTCCCCTTGTCCCGCCCACTGCCACGCCCCCTTGCCCCGCCCACTGCCACGCCCACTACCACGCCCCCTTGTCCCGCCCACTGACAATCCCCTTGTCCCGCCCACTGACACTCCCCTTATCCCGCCCATTGACACTCCCCTTGTCCCGCCCACTGACACGACCATTCTCCCGCCCACTGACACTCCCCTTGTCCCTCCCACTGTCACTCCCCTTGTGCCGCCCACTGACACGCCCACTTGTCCCGCCCACTGCCACGCCCCTTGTCCCGCCCCCTTGCCCCGCCTTTTGCCACGCCCCCTTGTCCCGCCCACTGTCACGCCCCCTTGTCCCGCCCCTTGTCCCGGCCACTACCACGCCCCCTTTTCCCGCCCCTTGTCCCGTCCACTGCCTCGCCACCTGTCCCGCCCACAGCCACGCCCCTTGTCCCGCCCACTGCCGCGCCCCCTTGTCCCACCCACCACCACGCCCGCTGGTCCCGCCCCTTGTCCCGCCCACTGCCACGCGCCTTGTCCCGTCCACTGCCACGCCCCCTTTCCCGCCCGCTGCCACGCCCCTTGTCTCGCCCACTGCCACGCCCCCTGTCCCGCCCATTGCCACGCCAACTAGTCTCGCCCACTGCTACGCCCCCTTGTGCCGCCCACTGCCACGCACCCTGGTCCCACCCACTGCCACACCAACTTGTCCCGCCCACTGACACTCCCCTTGTCCCACCCACTGCCACGACCATTGTCCCGCCCACTGCCACGCCCACTACCACGCCCCCTTGTCCCGCCCACTGACAATCCCCTTGTCCCGCCCACTGACACTCCCCTTGTCCCGCCCATTGACACTCCCCTTGTCCCGCCCACTGACACGACCATTCTCCCGCCCACTGATACTCCCCTTGTCCCTCCCACTGTCACTCCCCTTGTGCCGCCCACTGACACTCCCCTTGTCCCGCCCACTGACACTCCCCTTGTCCCGCTCACTTCCACGCCCCCTGGTCCCGCACACTGCCACACCCCCTGTCCCGGCCCTTGTCCCATCCACTGCCACGCCCCTTTTCCCGCCCACTGCCACGCTCCCTGTCCCGCCCACTGCCACGCCCCTTGTCCCGCCCACGGACACTCCCCTTGTCCCGCCCACTGACACTCCCCCTGTCCCGCCCACTGCCACGCCCCCTTGTCCCGCCCACTGCCACGCCCACTAACACGCACCCTTGTCCCGCTCACTGACAATCCCCTTGTCCCGCCCACTGACACTCCCCTTGTCCCGCTCACTTCCACGCCCCCTGGTCCCGCACACTGCCACACCCCCTGTCCCGCCCCTTATCCCATCCACTGCCACGCCCCTTGTCCCGCCCACTGCCACGCTCCCTGTCCCGCCCACTGCCACGCCCCTTGTCCCGCCCGCTGCCACGCCCCCTTGTCCCGGCCACTGTCACTCACCTTGTCCCGCCCACGGACACTCCCCTTGTCCCGCCCACTGACACTCCCCTTGTCCCGCCCACTGCCACGCCCCCTTGTCCCGCCCACTGCCACGCCCACTACCACGCCCCCTTGTCCCGCCCACTGACAATCCCCTTGTCCCGCCCACTGACACTCCCCTTATCCCGCCCATTGACACTCCCCTTGTCCCGCCCACTGACACGACCATTCTCCCGCCCACTGACACTCCCCTTGTCCCTCCCACTGTCACTCCCCTTGTGCCGCCCACTGACACTCCCCTTGTCCCGCCCATTGACACTCCCCTTGTCCCGCTCACTTCCACGCCCCCTGGTCCCGCACACTACCACACCCCCTGTCTCGCCCCTTGTCCCGTCCACTGCCACGCCCCTTGTCCCGCCCGCTGCCACGCCCCCTTGTCCCGCCCACTGACACTCCCCTTGTCCTGACCACTTCCACGCCCCCTGGTCCCGCACACTGCCACGCCCCCTGTCCCGCCCCTTGTCCCGTCCACTGCCACGCCCCTTGTACCGCACGCTGCCACGCCCCCTTTCCCGCCCACTGCCACGCCACCTTGTCCCGCCCACTGCCACGCCTTCTGGTCCCGCCCACTGCCACGCCCCCTTGTCCCGCCCACTGCCACGCCCCCTTGTCCCGCCCACTACCACGACCCCTTTTCCCGCCCCTTGTCACGCCTACTGACACGCCCCCTTGTCCCGCCTAACTGCCACGCCCTTTGTCCCGCCCACTGCCACGCCCCCTTGTCCCGCCCACTGCCACGCTCCCTGTCCCGCCCACTGCCACGCCCCTTGTCCCGCCCGCTGCCACGCCCCCTTGTCCCGCCCACTGACACTCCCCTTGTCCTGACCACTTCCACGCCCCCTGGTCCCGCACACTGCCACGCCCCCTGTCCCGCCCCTTGTCCCGTCCACTGCCACGCCCCTTGTACCGCACGCTGCCACGCCCCCTTTCCCGCCCAGTGCCACGCCACCTTGTCCCGCCCACTGCCACGCCTTCTGGTCCCGCCCACTGCCACGCCCCCTTGTCCCGCCCACTGCCACGCCCCCTTGTCCCGCCCACTACCACGCCCCCTTTTCCCGCCCCTTGTCACGCCTACTGACACGCCCCCTTTCCCGCCTAACTGCCACGCCCTTTGTCCCGCCCACTGCCACGCCCCCGTGTCCCGCCCACTGATACGCCCCCTTGTCCCGCCCACTGCCACGCCCCTTGCCCCGCCCCCTTGTCCCGCCCACTGCCACGCCCCTTGTCCCGCGCATTGTCACGCCCCTTGTCCCGCCCCATTGTCCCGCCCACTACCACTCCCCCTGTCCCGCCCCATGTCCCGCCCACTGCCACGCCCCTTGTCCCGCCCCCTTGTCCCGACCACTGCCACGCCCCCTTGTCCCGCCCACTACCATTGCCAGCTTCCCCAGCAACACCAGCAGCCCCAGCAGCAGCAGCCCCAGCAGCACCAGCATTGAAAAAGCTTTTATATATATTTATACATATATATATAAAATCTTTGATTATCAAAAGATATGACATGACATGAGCATGAGCTGAGCTGAGCTAAAGAAGGGGGACACGCTGCCTACGGGAACCTAGCCCACCTTGTTTGGGCGCCGAAATAAAACACTCGGGTGAAGTGGCCTTGTTGCCAAGATGCGTACTGTTGTATTTTTCCAGGGTGCACAATCGTAGGATCCAACTGCGTGGCTCCTGCTGCCTGCCACAAGGTAAGCCTGCAGCACCCCGACACACACACATACACAATCCAGAGGGGAGTCCTGTGTAATAGCTGGCTGGCTGGCTGCATTCCACAGGGGCCCGCCTCAAGCATTGCCAGCTTCCCCAGCAGCTCCAGCAGCAGCTCCAGCAGCAGCCCCAGAAGCTCCAGCAGCCCAGCATTCAAAAAGACTTTATATATATTTATATATATATATGAAATCTTTGATTATCAAAAACATGACATGACATGACATGTGCATGAGCTGAGCTGAGCTAAAGAAGGGGTGCACGCTGCCTGCGGGAACCTAGCCCACCTTGTTACCCCGCCCACTGACACTCCCCTTGTCCCACACAATGACACTCCCCTTGTCCCGCCCACTGACACTCCCCTTGTCCCGCCCACTGACACTCCCCTTGTCCCGCCCACTGACACTCCCCTTGTCCCGCCCACTGACACTCCCCTTGTCCCGCCCACTGACGCTCACCTTGTCCCGCCCACTGACACTCTCCTAGTCCCGCCCACTGATACTCCCCTTGTCCCGCCCACTGACACTCCCCTTGTCCCGCCCACTGACACTCCCCTTGTCCCGCCCACTGACACTCCCCTAGTCCCGCCCACTGACACTCCCCTTGTCCCGCCCACTGCCACTCCCCTTGTCCCGCCCACAGACACTCCCCTTGTCCCGCCCACTGACACTCCCCTTTTCCCGTCCACTGACACTCCCCTTGTCCCGCCCACTGACACTCCCCTTGTCCCGCCCACTGCCACGCCCCTTGTCCCGCCCACTGACACTCCCCTTGTCCCGCCCACTTCCACGCCCCCTGATCCCGCACACTGCCACGCCCCCTGTCCCGCCCCTTTTCCCGCCCACAGCCACGCCCTCTGGTCCCGCCCACTGTCACGCCCGTTTGTCCCGCCCACTGCCACGCCCCCTTGTCCCGCCCACTACCACGCCCCCTTTTCCCGCCCCTTGTACCGCCTACTACCACGCCCCCTTGTCCCGCCCACTGCCACGCCCCCTTGTCCCGCCTACTGCCACGCCCCCTTATCCCGCCTAACTGCCACGACCCTTGTCCCGCACACTGCCACGCCCCACATTGTCCCGCCCACTGCCACGCCCCCTTGTCCCGCCCACTACCCCGCCCCCTTGTCCCGCCCACTGCCACTCCCCTTGTCCCACCCGCTGCCACGCCCCCTTGTCCCGCCCACTGCCCCGCCCCCTTGTCCCGCCCATTGCCACGCCCCCTTGTCCCGGCAACTGCCACGCCCCCTTGTCCAGCACCTTGTCCCGCCCACTGCCACGCCCCCTTGTCCCGCCCACTGCCACGCCCCCTTGTCCCGCCCAATGCCACGCCCCTTGTCCCGCCCCCTTGTCCCGCCTATTGCCACGTCCCCTTGTCCCGCCCAGTGCCACGCCCCTTTTCCCGCCCAATTGTCCCGCCCACTGCCACGCCCCCTTGTCCCGCCCACTGCCACGCCCACTTGTCCCGCGCACTGCCACGCCCCTTGTCCCGTCCCCTTGTCCCGCCCACTGCCACGCCCCTTGTCCCGCCCACTACCACGCCCCCTTTTGCCGCCCCTTGTCCCGTCCACTGCCACGCCCCCTGTCCCGCCAACAGGCACGCCACTTGTCCCGCCCACTGCCACGACCCCTGGTCCCGCCCCTTATCCCGCTCACTGCCACGCGCCTTGTCCCGCCTACTGACACGCCTCCTGTCCCGCCCACTGCCACGCCCCCTGGTCCCGTCCACTGCCACGCCCCCTTGTGACTCCCACTGCCACGCCCCCTGCTCCCGCCCACGACCACGCCACATTGTCCCGCCCACTGCCACGCCCCCTTTTTCCGCCCACTGCCCCGCCCCCTTGTCCCGCCCACTGCCGCGCCCCCTTGTCTCGCCTACTCTCACGCCTCCTTGTCCCGCCCCTTGTCCCGCCCACTGCCACGCCCCATTGTCCCGCCTACTGCCACGCCCCCTTTTCCCGCCTCCTTGCCCCGACCTATTGCCACGCCCCCTTGTCCCGCCCCCTACCACGCCCCTTGTCCCGCTCCTCTTGTCCCTCCCACTGCCACGCCCCTTTTCCCGCCCCCTTGCCCAGCCTATTGCCACGCCCCCTTTTCCCGCCAACTACCACGCCCCTTGTTCCGCCCCGTTGTCCCGCCCACTGCCACGCCCCCTTGCCCAGCCCACTGCCACGCCCCCCTTGTCCCGCCCACTGCCACGCCCACTGCCACGCCCACTTGTCCCGCCCACTGCCACGCCCCTTGTCCAGCCCCCTTGCCCCGCCTATTGCCACGCCCCCTTGCCCCGCCCGCTACCACGCCCCTTGTCCCGCCCCCTTGTTCCGCCTACTGCCACGCCCCTTATCCCGCCCACTTGCCCCGCCTATTGCCACGCCCCCTTGTCCCGCCCACTTCCACGCCCCTTGTCCCGCCCCCTTGTCCCGCCCACTGCCACGCCCCCTTGTCCCGCCCACTGCCACGCCCCTTGTCCCGCCCTCTTGTCCCAGCCACTGTCACGCCCCATTGTCCCGCCCACTGCCACGCCCACTTGTCCCGCCCACTGCCACGCCCCTTGTCCCGCCCCCTTGCCCCGCCTTTTGCCACGCCCCCTTGTCCCGCCCACTGCCACGCCCCCTTGTCCCGCCAACTGTCACGCCCCCTTGTCCCGCCCCTTGTCCCGGCCACTATCACGCCCCCTTTTCCCGCCCCTTGTCCCGTCCACTGCCTCGCCCCCTGTCCCGCACACAGCCACGCCCCTTGTCCCGCCCACTGCCACGCCCCCTTGTCCCGCCCACCACCACGCCCGCTGGTCCCGCCCCTTGTCCCGCCCACTGCCACGCGCCTTGTCCCGTCCACTGCCACGCCCCCTTTCCCGCCCGCTGCCACGCCCCTTGTCTCGCCCACTGCCACGCCCCCTGTCCCGCCCATTGCCACGCCAACTAGTCTCGCCCACTGCTACGCCCCCTTGTGCCGCCCACTGCCACGCCCCCTGGTCCCGCCCACTGCCACGCCAACTTGTCCCGCCCACTGACACTCCCCTTGTCCCACCCACTGCCACGACCATTGTCCCGCCCACTGACACTCCCCTTGTCCCGCCCACTGACACTCCCCTTGTCCCGCCCACTGACACTCCCCTCGTCCCGCCCAATGACACTCCCCTAGTCCCGCCCACTGACACTCCCCTTGTCCCGCCCACTGTCACTCCCCTTGTCCCGCCCACTGCCACGACCATTCTCCCGCCCACTGACACTCCCCTTGTCCCTCCCACTGTCACTCCCCTTGTGCCGCCCACTGACACTCCCCTTGTCCCGCCCACTGACACTCCCCTTGTCCCGCTCACTTCCTCGCCCCCTGGTCCCGCACACTGCCACACCCCCTGTCCCGCCCCTTGTCCCGTCCACTGCCACGCACCTTGTCCCGCCCACTGCCACGCCCCTTGTCCCGCCCACTGCCACGCTCCCTGTCCCGCCCACTGCCACGCCCCTTGTCCCGCCCGCTGCCACGCCCCCTTGTCCCGCCCACTGTCACGCCCCATGGTCCCGCCCACTGACGCGCCCCATTGTCCCGCCCACTGCCACGCCCACTTGTCCCGCCCACTAGCACGCCCACTTTTCCCGCCCCTTGTCCCGACTACTGCCACACTCCCCTTGTCCTGCCTACTTTCACGCCCCCTTGTCCCGCACACTGCCACGCCCCCTGTCCCGCCCTTTTTCCCGTCCACTGCCACGCCCCTCGTACCGCCCACTGCCACGCCCCCGGTCCCGCCCACTACCACGCCCCCTTGTCCCGCCCACAGCCACGCCCCCTTGTCCCGCCCACAACCACGCCCCCTTTTCCCGCCCCTTGTCACGCCAACTGACACTCCCGATGTCCCGCCCACTGACACTCCCCTTATTCCGCCCAATGACACTCCCCTAGTCCCGCCCACTGACACTCCCCTTGTCCCGCCCACTGACACTTCCCCTGTCCCGCCCACTGCCACGACCCTTCTCCCGCCCACTGACATTCCCCTTGTCCCGCCCACTGACACTCCCGTTGTTCCGCTCACTTCCACGCCCCCTGGTCCCGCACACTGCCACGCCCCCTGTCCCGCCCCTTGTCCCGTCCACTGCCACGCCCCTTGTCCCGCCCACTGTCACGCCCCCTGGTCCCGCCCACTGACGCGCCCCATTGTCCCGCCCACTGTCCCGCCCCTTGTCCCGTCCACTGCCACGCCCCCTGTCCCGCCCCTTGTCCCGTCCACTGCCACGCCCCTTGTACCGCCCACTGCCTCGCCCCCTGTCCCGCCCACTGCCACGCCCCCTTGTCCCGCCCACTGTCACGCCCTCTGGTCCCGCCCACTGCCACGCCCCCTTGTCCCGCCCACTGCCACGCCCCTTGTCCCGCCCACTACCACGCCCCATTTTCCCGCCCCTTGTCACGCCTACTGCCACGCCCCCTTGTCCCGCCCACTGCCACGCCCCCTTGTCCCGCCTACTGACACGCCCCCTTGTCCCGCCTAACTGCCACGCCCTTTGTCCCGCCCACAGCCACGCCCCCTTGTCCCGCCCACTGCCACGCCCCTTGTCCCGCTCCCTTGTCCCGCCCACTACCACGCCCCCTGTCACGCCCCTTGTCCCGCCCACTGCCACGCCCCTTGTCCCGCCCCCTTGTCCCGACCACTGCCACGCCCCCTTGTCCCGCCCACTACCATTGACAGCTTCCCCAGCAAAACCAGCAGCCCCAGCAGCAGCAGCCCCAGCAGCCCCAGCATTGAAAAAGCTTTTATATATATTTATACATATATATATAAAATGTTTGATTATCAAAAGATATGACATGACATGAGCATGAGCTGAGCTGAGCTAAAAAAGGGGGAAACGCTGCCTTCGGGAACCTAGCCCTCCTTGTTTGGGCGCCTAAATAAAACACTCGGGTGAAGTGGCCTTGTTGCCAAGATGCGTACTGTTGTATTTTTCCAGGGTGCACAATCGTAGGATCCCACTGCGTGGCTCCTGCTGCCTGCCACAAGGTAAGCCTGCAGCACCCCGACACATACACACACACAATCCAGCGGGGAGCCCTGTGTAATAGCTGGCTGGCTGGCTGCATTCCACAGGGGCCCGCCTCAAGCATTGCCAGCTTCCCCAGCAGCTCCAGCAGCAGCTCCAGCAGCAGCCCCAGCAGCTCCAGCAGCCCAGCATTCAAAAAGACTAAAGAAGGGGGACACGCTGCCTGCGGGAACCTAGCCCACCGTGTTACCCCGCCCACTGACACTCCCCTTGTCCCACCCACTGACACTCCCCTTGTCCCGCACACTGACACTCCCCTTGTCCCGCCCACTGACACTCCCCTTGTCCCGCCCACTGACACTCCCCTTGTCCCGCCCACTGACGCTCCCCTAGTCCCGCCCACTGACACTCCCCTAGTCCCACCCACTTACACTACCCTTGTCCGGCCCACTGACACTCCCCTTGTCCCTCCCACTGACACTCCCCTTGTCCAGCCCACTGCCACGCCCCCTTGTCCTGCCCACTGCCACGCCCACTGCCACGCCCCCTGGTCCCACCCACTGACACACCCCTTGTCCCCCCCACTGACAATCCCCTTGTCCCGCCCTTTTCCACGCCCCCTGGTCCCGCACACTGCCACGCCCTCTGTCCCGCCCCTTGTCCCGCCCACTGCCACGCCCCTTGTCCCGCCCCCTTGTCCCGACCACTGCCACGCCCCCTTGTCCCGCCCACTGCCACGCCCCCTTGACCCGACCACCGCCACGCCCACTTGTCCCGCTCACTGCCGCGCCCCCTTGTCCCGCGCAATGCCACGCCCCTTGCCCCGCCCCCTTGTCCCGCCCACTACCAAGCCCCCTGCCCCGCCCCTTGACCCGACCACCGCCACGCCCACTTGTCCCGCCCACTGCCGCGCCCCCTTGTCCCGCGCAATGCCACGCCCCTTTTCCCGCCCCCTTGTCCCGCCCACTGCCACGCCCTTTGTCTCGCCCCCTTGACCCGACCACCGCCACGCCTACTTGTCCCGCTCACTGCCGCGCCACCTTGTCCCGCGCAATGCCACGCCCCTTGCCCCGCCCCCTTGTCCCGCCCACTGCCACGCCCTTTGTCCCGCCCCCTTGACCCGACCACCGCCACGCCCACTTGTCCCGCCCGCTGCCGCGCCCCCTTGTCCCGCGCAATGCCACGCCCCTTGTCCCGCCCCCTTGTCCCGCCAACTGCCACGCCCCTTGTCCCTCCCCCTTGTCCCGACCACTGCCACGCACCCTTTTCCCGCCCACTGCCACGCCCCCTTGTCCCGCGCACTGCCACGCCCCTTGCCCCGCCCCCTTGTCCCGCCCACTACCCCTCCCCCTTTTCCCGCCTCTTGTCCCGTCCACTGCCACGCCCCCTCTCCCGCCCACAGCCACGCCCCTTGTCCCGCCCACTGCCACGCCCCCTTGTCCCGCCCACTAAAACGCCCCGTTGTCCCGCCCCCTTGTCCCGCCCACTGCCACGCCCCCTTGTCCCGCGCACTGCCACGCCCCTTCTCCCGCCCCCTTGTCCCGCCCACTACCACGCCCCCTTTTGCCGCCGCTTGTCCCGTCCACTGCCACGCCCCGTCTCCCGCCCACAGCCACGCCCCTTGTCCCGCCCACTGCCACGCCCCCTTGTCCCACCCACTAACACGCCCCCTGGTCCCGCCCCTTGTCCCGCCCACTGCCACGCGCCTTGACCCGCCCACTACCGCAACCCATTTTCCCGCCCCTTGTCCCGTCCACTGCCACGCCCCCTGTCCCGCCCACAGCCACGCCCCTTGTCCCGCCCACTGCCACGCCCACTTTTCCCGCCCACTACCACGCCCCCTGGTCCCGCCCCTTGTCCCGCCCACTGCCACGCGCCTTGTCCCGCCCCCTTGCCCCGCCCACTGTCACGCCCCCTTGTCCCGCCCCTTGTCCCGCCCACTGCAACGCGCCTCGTCCCGCCTATTGACACGCCCCCTTTTGCCGCCCACTGCCACGCCCCCTTGTCCCGCCCACTGCCACGCCTCCTGTCCCGCCCACTACCACGCTCCCTGGTCCCGCCCCTTGTCCCGCCCACTGCCACGCCCCCTTGTCCCGCCCACTGCCACGCCCCCTTATCCAACCCACTGCAACGCCCCCTTGTTCCGCCCACTGCCACGCCCCCTGTCCCGCCCCTTGTCCCGTCCACTGCCACGCCCCCTGGTCCCGCCCACTGCCGCGCCCCTTAGTCCCGCCCACTCCACGCTCCCTGGTCCCGCCCACTACCACGCCCCCTTGTCCCGCCCACTGCCACGCCCCCTTGTCCCGCCCACTGCCATTGCCAGCTTCCCCAGCAAAACCAGCAGCCCCAGCAGCAGCAGCCCCAGCAACCCCAGCATTGAAAAAGCTTTTATATATATTTATACATATATATATATAAAATCTTTGATTATCAAAAGACATGACATGACATGAGCATGAGCTGAGCTGAGCTAAAGAAGGGGGACACGCTGCCTTCGGGAACCTAGCCCACCTTGTTTGGGTGCCTAAATAAAACACTCGGGTGAAGTGGCCTTGTTGCCAAGATGCGAACTGTTGTATTTTTCCAGGGTGCACAATCGTAGGATCCCACTGCGTGGCTCCTGCTGCCGGCCACAAGTTAAGCCTGCAGCACCACGACACACACACACACACAATCCAGAGGGGAGCCCTGTGGAATAGCTGGCTGGCTGGCTGCATTCCACAGGGGCCCGCCTCAAGCATTGCCAGCTTCCCCAGCAGCACCAGCAGAAGCTCCAGCAGCAGCCCCAGCAGCTCCAGCAGCCCAGCATTCAAAAAGACTTTATATATATTTATATATATATATAAAATCTTTGATTATCAAAAGACATGACATGACATGATATGAGCATGAGCTGAGCTGAGCTAAAGAAGGGGGACACGCTGCCTGCGGGAACCTAGCCCACCTTTTTACCCCGCCCACTGACACTCCCCTTGTCCCACCCACTGACACTCCCCTTGTCCCGCCCAATGACACTCCCCTTGTCCCGATCACTGACACTCCCCTTGTCCAGCCCACTGACACTCCCCTTGTCCCGCCCACTGACGCTCCCCTTGTCCCGCCCACTGACACTCCCATAGTCCCGCCCACTGACACTCCCCTAGTCCCGCCCACTGACACTCCCCTTGTCCCGCCCACTGACACTCCCCTTGTCCCTCCCACTGACACGACCCTTGTCCCGCCCACTAAAACGCCCCCTTTCCCGCCCCTTGTCCCGTCCACTGCCACGCCCCCTGTCCCGCCCACAGCCACGCCGCTTGTCCCGCCCATTGCCACGCCCCCTTGTCCCGCCCACTGACACTCCCCTTGTCCCACCCACGGACACTCCCCTTGTCCCGCGCACTGACACTCCCCTTGTCCCGCCCACTGACACTCCCCTAGTCCCGCCCACTGACACTCCCCTTGTCCCGCCCACTGACACTCCCCTTGTCCCGCCCACTGCCACGCCCCTTGTCCCGCCCACTGACACTCCCCTTGTCCTGCCCACTTCCACGACCCCTGGTCCCGCACAGTGCCACGCCCCCTGTCCCGCCCCTTGTCCCGTCCACTGCCACGCCCCTTGTACCGCCCACTGCCACGCCCCCTGTCCCGCCCACTGCCACGCCCCCTTTTCCCGCCCACTGCCACGACATCTGGTTCCGCCCTCTGCCACGCCCCCTTGTCCCGCCCACTGCAACGCCCCCTTGTCCCGCCCACTACCACGCCCCATTTTCCCGCCCTTGTCCCGCCTACAACCACGCCCCCTTTTTACGCCTAGTGCCACGCCCCCTTTTCCCGCCCACTGCCACGCCCCTTGTCCCGCCCACTGCCACGCCCCCTTGCCCCGCCCACTGTCACGCCCTCTTGTCCCGCCCCTTGTCCCGCCCATTACCACGCCCCATTTTCCCGCCCCTTGTCCCGTCCACTGCCACGCCCCCTGTTCCGCCCACAGCCACGTCCCTTGTCCCGCCCACTACCACGCCCCCTTGTCCCGCCCATTACCACGCCCCCTTTTCCCGCCCCTTGTCACGCCTACTGACACGCCCCCTTTCCCGCCTAACTGCCACGCCCTTTGTCCCGCCCACTGCCACGCCCCTTGTCCCGCCCCCTTGCCCAGCCTATTGCCACGACCCCTTTTCCCGCCAACTACCACGCCCCTTGTCCCGCCCCCTTGTCCCGCCTACTGCCACGCCCCCTTGCCCCGCCCACTGCCACGCCCCCTTGTCCCGCCCACTCCCACGCCCACTGCCACGCCCACTGCCACGCCCCCTTGTCCCGCCCACTGCCACGCCCCCTTGTCCCGCCCACTACCACGCCCCCTTTTCCCGCCCCTTGTCACGCCTACTGACACGCCCCCTTTCCCGCCTAACTGCCACGCCCTTTGTCCCGCCCACTGCCACGCCCCTTGTCCCGCCCCCTTGCACAGCCTATTGCCACGCCCCCTTTTCCCGCCAACTACCACGCCCCTTGTCCCGCCCCCTTGTCCCGCCTACTGCCACGCCCCCTTGCCCCGCCCACTGCCACGCCCCCTTGTCCCGCCCACTCCCACGCCCACTGCCACGCCCACTTGTCCCGCCCACTGCCACGCCCCTTGCCCAGCCCCCTTGCCCCGCCTATTGCCACGCCCCCTTGCCCCGCAAACTACCACGCCCCTTGTCCCGCCCCCTTGTTCCGCCTACTGCCACGCCCCTTATCCCGCCCCCTTATCCCGGCTATTGCCACGCCCCCTTGTCCCGCCCACTTCCACGCCCCTTGTCCCGCCCCCTTGTCCCGCCCACTGCCACGCCCCCTTGTCCCGCCAATGCCACGCCCCTTGTCCCGCCCCCTTGTCCCACCCACTGTCACGCCCACTTGTCCCGCCCACTGCCACGCCCACTTGTCCCGCCCACTGCCACGCCCCTTGTCCCGCCCCCTTGCCCCGCCTTTTGCCACGCCCCCTTGTCCCGCCCACTGCCACGCCCCCTTGTCCCGCCCACTGTCACGCCCCCTTGTCCCGCCCCTTGTCCCGGCCACTACCACGCCCCCTTTTCCCGCCCCTTGTCCCGTCCACTGCCTCGCCCCCTGTCCCGCCCACAGCCACGCCCCTTGTCCCGCCCACTGCCACGCCCCCTTGTCCCGCCCACCACCACGCCCGCTGGTCCCGCCCCTTGTCCCGCCCACTGCCACGCGCCTTGTCCCGTCCACTGCCACGCCCCCTTTCCCGCCCGCTGCCACGCCCCTTGTCTCGCCCACTGCCACGCCCCCTGTCCCGCCCATTGCCACGCCAACTAGTCTCGCCCACTGCTACGCCCCCTTGTGCCACCCACTGCCACGCCCCCTGGTCCCGCCCACTGGCACACCAACTTGTCCCGCCCACTGACACTCCCCTTGTCCCACCCACTGCCACGACCATTGTCCCGCCCACTGCCACGCCCACTACCACGCCCCCTTGTCCCGCCCACTGACAATCCCCTTGTCCCGCCCACTGACACTCCCCTTGTCCCGCCCATTGACACTCCCCTTGTCCCGCCCAGTGACACTCTCCTTGTCCCTCCCACTGTCACTCCCCTTGTGCCGCCCACTGACACTCCCCTTGTCCCGCCCATTGACACTCCCCTTGTCCCGCTCACTTCCACGCCCCCTGGTCCCGCACACTGCCACACCCCCTGTCACGCCCCTTGTCCCATCCACTGCCACGCCCCTTGTCCCGCCCACTGCCACGCTCCCTGTCCCGCCCACTGCCACGCCCCTTGTCCCGCCCGCTGCCACGCCCCCTTGTCCCGCCCACTGACACTCCCCTTGTCCCGCCCACGGACACTCCCCTTGTCCCGCCCACTGACACTCCCCTTGTCCCGCCCACTGCCACGCCCCCTTGCCCCGCCCACTGCCACGCCCACTACCACGCCCCCTTGTCCCGCCCACTGACAATCCCCTTGTCCCGCCCACTGACACTCCCCTTATCCCGCCCATTGACACTCCCCTTGTCCCGCCCACTGACACGACCATTCTCCCGCCCACTGACACTCCCCTTGTCCCTCCCACTGTCACTCCCCTTGTGCCGCCCACTGACACTCCCCTTGTCCCGCCCACTGACACTCCCCTTGTCCCGCTC
Organism: Pristiophorus japonicus; assembly: GCF_044704955.1. NCBI lineage: Eukaryota > Metazoa > Chordata > Chondrichthyes > Pristiophoridae > Pristiophorus > Pristiophorus japonicus. The sequence goes on from NW_027250758.1 coordinate 78,791, forward strand.
ACTTCCACGCCCCCTGGTCCCGCACACTGCCACACCCCCTGTCCCGCCCCTTGTCCCGTCCACTGCCACGCCCCTTGTCCCGCCCACTGCCACGCTCCCTGTCCCGCCCACTGCCACGCCCCTTGTCCCGCCCGCTGCCACGGCCCCTTGTCCCGCCCACTGACACTCCCCTTGTCCTGACCACTTCCACGCCCCCTGGTCCCGCACACTGCCACGCCCCCTGTCCCGCCCCTTGTCCCGTCCACTGCCACGCCCCTTGTACCGCACGCTGCCACGCCCCCTTTCTCGCCCACTGCCACGCCACCTTGTCCCGCCCACTGCCACGCCTTCTGGTCCCGCCCACTGCCACGCCCCCTTGTCCCGCCCAATGCCACGCCCCCTTGTCCCGCCCACTACCACGCCCCCTTTTCCCGCCCCTTGTCACGCCTACTGACACGCCCCCTTGTCCCGCCTAACTGCCACGCCCTTTGTCCCGCCCACTGCCACGCCCCCTTGTCCCGCCCAATGATACGCCCCCTTGTCCCGCCCACTGCCACGCCCCTTGTCCCGCCCCCTTGTCCCGCCCACTGCCACGCCCCTTGTCCAGCGCACTGCCACGCCCCTTGTCCCGCCCCCTTGTCCCGCCCACTACCCCTCCCCCTGTCCCGCCCCATGTCTCGCCCACTGCCCCGCCCCCTTGTCCCGCCCACTGCCGCGCCCCCTTTTCTCGCCTACTCTCACGCCCCCTTGTCCCGCCCCTTGTCCCGCCCACTGCCACGCCCCATTTTCCCGCCTACTGCCACGCCCCATTGTCCCGCCCCTTGTCCCGCCCCCTGCCACGCCCCCTTGTCCCGCCCAATGCCACGCCCACTTGTCCCGCCCACTGCCACGCCCCTTTTCCCGCCCCCTTGCACCGACCTATTGCAACGCCCCCTTGTCCCGCCCCCTACCACGCCCCTTGTCCCGCCCCCCTTGTCCCGCCCACTGCCACGCCCCTTGTCCCGCCCCCTTGCCCAGCCTATTGCCACGCCCCCTTTTCCCGCCAACTACCACGCCCCTTGTCCCGCCCCCTTGCCCCGCCCACTGCCACGCCCCCTTGTCCCGCCCACTGCCACGCCCCCTTGTCCCGCCCACTCCCACGCCCACTGCCACGCCCACTTGTCCCGCCCACTGCCACGCCCCTTGTCCAGCCCCCTTGCCCCGCCTATTGTCACGCCCCCTTGCCCCGCCCACTACCACGCCCCTTGTCCCGCCCCCTTGTTCCGCCTACTGCCACGCCCCTTATCCCGCCCCCTTGCCCCGCCTATTGCCACGCCCCCTTGTCCCGCCCACTTCCACGCCCCTTGTCCCGCCCCCTTGTCCCGCCCACTGCCACGCCCCCTTGTCCCGCCAATGCCACGCCCCTTGTCCCGCCCCCTTGTCCCACCCACTGTCACGCCCACTTGTCCCGCCCACTGCCACGCCCACTTGTCCCGCCCACTGCCACGCCCCTTGTCCCGCCCCCTTGCCCCGCCTTTTGCCACGCCCCCTTGTCCCGCCCACTGTCACGCCCCCTTGTCCCGCCCCTTGTCCCGGCCACTACCACGCCCCCTTTTCCCGCCCCTTGTCCCGTCCACTGCCTCGCCCCCTGTCCCGCCCACAGCAACGCCCCTTGTCCCGCCCACTGCCGCGCCCCCTTGTCCCGCCCACCACCACGCCCGCTGGTCCCGCCCCTTGTCCCGCCCACTGCCACGCGCCTTGTCCCGTCCACTGCCACGCCCCCTTTCCCGCCCGCTGCCACGCCCCTTGTCTCGCCCACTGCCACACCCCTGTCCCGCCCATTGCCACGCCAACTAGTCTCGCCCACTGCTACGCCCCCTTGTGCCGCCCACTGCCACGCACCCTGGTCCCACCCACTGCCACACCAACTTGTCCCGCCCACTGACACTCCCCTTGTCCCACCCACTGCCACGACCATTGTCCCGTCCACTGCCACGCCCACTACCACGCCCCCTTGTCCCGCCCACTGACAATCCCCTTGTCCCGCCCACTGACACTCCCCTTGTCCCGCCCATTGACACTCCCCTTGTCCCGCCCACTGACACGACCATTCTCCCGCCCACTGATACTCCCCTTGTCCCTCCCACTGTCACTCCCCTTGTGCCGCCCACTGACACTCCCCTTGTCCCGCCCACTGACACTCCCCTTGTCCCGCTCACTTCCACGCCCCCTGGTCCCGCACACTGCCACACCCCCTGTCCCGCCCCTTGTCCCATCCACTGCCACGCCCCTTGTCCCGCCCACTGCCACGCTCCCTGTCCCGCCCACTGCCACGCCCCTTGTCCCGCCCACGGACGCTCCCCTTGTCCCGCCCACTGACACTCCCCCTGTCCCGCCCACTGCCACGCCCCCTTGTCCCGCCCACTGCCACGCCCACTAACACGCCCCCTTGTCCCGCTCACTGACAATCCCCTTGTCCCGCCCACTGACACTCCCCTTGTCCCGCTCACTTCCACGCCCCCTGGTCCCGCACACTGCCACACCCCCTGTCCCGCCCCTTGTCCCATCCACTGCCACGCCCCTTGTCCCGCCCACTGCCACGCTCCCTGTCCCGCCCACTGCCACGCCCCTTGTCCCGCCCGCTGCCACGCCCCCTTGTCCCGGCCACTGTCACTCACCTTGTCCCGCCCACGGACACTCCCCTTGTCCCGCCCACTGACACTCCCCTTGTCCCGCCCACTGCCACGCCCCCTTGTCCCGCCCACTGCCACGCCCACTACCACGCCCCCTTGTCCCGCCCACTGACAATCCCCTTGTCCCGCCCACTGACACTCCCCTTATCCCGCCCATTGACACTCCCCTTGTCCCGCCCACTGACACGACCATTCTCCCGCCCACTGACACTCCCCTTGTCCCGCCCACTGTCACTCCCCTTGTGCCGCCCACTGACACTCCCCTTGTCCCGCCCATTGACACTCCCCTTGTCCCGCTCACTTCCACGCCCCCTGGTCCCGCACACTACCACACCCCCTGTCTCGCCCCTTGTCCCGTCCACTGCCACGCCCCTTGTCCCGGTCCCGCACACTACCACACCCCCTGTCTCGCCCCTTGTCCCGTCCACTGCCACGCCCCTTGTCCCGCCCACTGCCACGCTCCCCGTCCCGCCCTCTGCCACGCCCCTTGTCCCGCCCGCTGCCACGCCCCCTTGTCCCGCCCACTGACACTCCCCTTGTCCTGACCACTTCCACGCCCCCTGGTCCCGCACACTGCCACGCCCCCTGTCCCGCCCCTTGTCCCGTCCACTGCCACGCCCCTTGTACCGCACGCTGCCACGCCCCCTTTCCCGCCCACTGCCACGCCACCTTGTCCCGCCCACTGCCACGCCTTCTGGTCCCGCCCACTGCCACGCCCCCTTGTCCCGCCCACTACCACGACCCCTTTTCCCGCCCCTTGTCACGCCTACTGACACGCCCCCTTGTCCCGCCTAACTGCCACGCCCTTTGTCCCGCCCACTGCCACGCCCCCTTGTCCCGCCCACTGCCACGCTCCCTGTCCCGCCCACTGCCACGCCCCTTGTCCCGCCCGCTGCCACGCCCCCTTGTCCCGCCCACTGACACTCCCCTTGTCCTGACCACTTCCACGCCCCCTGGTCCCGCACACTTCCACGCCCCCTGTCCCGCCCCTTGTCCCGTCCACTGCCACGCCCCTTGTACCGCACGCTGCCACGCCCCCTTTCCCGCCCAGTGCCACGCCACCTTGTCCCGCCCACTGCCACGCCTTCTGATCCCGCCCACTGCCACGCCCCCTTGTCCCGCCCACTGCCACGCCCCCTTGTCCCGCCCACTACCACGCCCCCTTTTCCCGCCCCTTGTCACGCCTACTGACACGCCCCCTTTCCCGTCTAACTGCCACGCCCTTTGTCCCGCCCACTGCCACGCCCCCTTGTCCCGCCCACTGATACGCCCCCTTGTCCCGCCCACTGCCACGCCCCTTGCCCCGCCCCCTTGTCCCGCCCACTGCCACGCCCCTTGTCCCGCGCATTGTCACGCCCCTTGTCCCGCCCCATTGTCCCGCCCACTACCACTCCCCCTGTCCCGCCCCATGTCCCGCCCACTGCCACGCCCCTTGTCCCGCCCCCTTGTCCCGACCACTGCCACGCCCCCTTGTCCCGCCCACTACCATTGCCAGCTTCCCCAGCAACACCAGCAGCCCCAGCAGCAGCAGCCCCAGCAGCACCAGCATTGAAAAAGCTTTTATATATATTTATACATATATATATAAAATCTTTGATTATCAAAAGATATGACATGACATGAGCATGAGCTGAGCTGAGCTAAAGAAGGGGGACACGCTGCCTACGGGAACCTAGCCCACCTTGTTTGGGCTCCGAAATAAAACACTAGGGTGAAGTGGCCTTGTTGCCAAGATGCGTACTGTTGTATTTTTCCAGGGTGCACAATCGTAGGATCCAACTGCGTGGCTCCTGCTGCCTGCCACAAGGTAAGCCTGCAGCACCCCGACACACACACACACACAATCCAGAGGGGAGTCCTGTGTAATAGCTGGCTGGCTGGCTGCATTCCACAGGGGCCCGCCTCAAGCATTGCCAGCTTCCCCAGCAGCTCCAGCAGCAGCTCCAGCAGCAGCCCCAGAAGCTCCAGCAGCCCAGCATTCAAAAAGACTTTATATATATTTATATATATATATGAAATCTTTGATTATCAAAAACATGACATGACATGACATGAGCATGAGCTGAGCTGAGCTAAAGAAGGGGTGCACGCTGCCTGCGGGAACCTAGCCCACCTTGTTACCCCGCCCACTGACACTCCCCTTGTCCCACACAATGACACTCCCCTTGTCCCGCCCACTGACACTCCCCTTGTCCCGCCCACTGACACTCCCCTTGTCCCGCCCACTGACACTCCCCTTGTCCCGCCCACTGACACTCCCCTTGTCCCGCCCACTGACGCTCACCTTGTCCCGCCCACTGACACTCTCCTAGTCCCGCCCACTGATACTCCCCTTGTCCCGCCCACTGACACTCCCCTTGTCCCGCCCACTGACACTCCCCTTGTCCCGCCCACTGACACTCCCCTAGTCCCGCCCACTGACACTCCCCATTCCCGCCCACGGACACTCCCCTTGTCCCGCCCACTGACACTCCCCTTGTCCCGCCCACTGCCACGCCCCCTTGTCCCGCCCACTGCCACGCCCACTACCACGCCCCCTTGTCCCGCCCACTGACAATCCCCTTGTCCCGCCCACTGACACTCCCCTTATCCCGCCCATTGACACTCCCCTTGTCCCGCCCACTGACACGACCATTCTCCCGCCCACTGACACTCCCCTTGTCCCTCCCACTGTCACTCCCCTTGTGCCGCCCACTGACACTCCCCTTGTCCCGCCCATTGACACTCCCCTTGTCCCGCTCACTTCCACGCCCCCTGGTCCCGCACACTACCACACCCCCTGTCTCGCCCCTTGTCCCGTCCACTGCCACGCCCCTTGTCCCGCCCACTGCCACGCTCCCTGTCCCGCCCTCTGCCACGCCCCTTGTCCCGCCCGCTGCCACGCCCCCTTGTCCCGCCCACTGACACTCCCCTTGTCCTGACCACTTCCACGCCCCCTGGTCCCGCACACTGCCACGCCCCCTGTCCCGCCCCTTGTCCCGTCCACTGCCACGCCCCTTGTACCGCACGCTGCCACGCCCCCTTTCCCGCCCACTGCCACGCCACCTTGTCCCGCCCACTGCCACGCCTTCTGGTCCCGCCCACTGCCACGCCCCCTTGTCCCGCCCACTGCCACGCCCCCTTGTCCCGCCCACTACCACGACCCCTTTTCCCGCCCCTTGTCACGCCTACTGACACGCCCCCTTGTCCCGCCTAACTGCCACGCCCTTTGTCCCGCCCACTGCCACGCCCCCTTGTCCCGCCCACTGCCACGCTCCCTGTCCCGCCCACTGACACTCCCCTTGTCCTGACCACTTCCACGCCCCCTGGTCCCGCACACTGCCACGCCCCCTGTCCCGCCCCTTGTCCCGTCCACTGCCACGCCCCTTGTACCGCATGCTGCCACGCCCCCTTTCCCGCCCAGTGCCACGCCACCTTGTCCCGCCCACTGCCACGCCTTCTGATCCCGCCCAATGCCACGCCCCCTTGTCCCGCCCACTGCCACGCCCCCTTGTCCCGCCCACTACCACGCCCCCTTTTCCCGCCCCTTGTCACGCCTACTGACACGCCCCCTTTCCCGCCTAACTGCCACGCCCTTTGTCCCGCCCACTGCCACGACCCATTGTCCCGCCCACTGATACGCCCCCTTGTCCCGCCCACTGCCACGCCCCTTGCCCCGCCCCCTTGTCCCGCCCACTGCCACGCCCCTTGTCCCGCGCATTGTCACGCCCCTTGTCCCGCCCCATTGTCCCGCCCACTACCACTCCCCCTGTCCCACCCCATGTCCCGCCCACTGCCACGCCCCTTGTCCCGCCCCCTTGTCCCGACCACTGCCACGCCCCCTTGTCCCGCCCACTACCATTGCCAGCTTCCCCAGCAACACCAGCAGCCCCAGCAGCAGCAGCCCCAGCAGCACCAGCATTGAAAAAGCTTTTATATATATTTATACATATATATATAAAATCTTTGATTATCAAAAGATATGACATGACATGAGCATGAGCTGAGCTGAGCTAAAGAAGGGGGACACGCTGCCTACGGGAACCTAGCCCACCTTGTTTGGGCGCCGAAATAAAACACTCGGGTGAAGTGGCCTTGTTGCCAAGATGCGTACTGTTGTATTTTTCCAGGGTGCACAATCGTAGGATCCAACTGCGTGGCTCCTGCTGCCTGCCACAAGGTAAGCCTGCAGCACTCCGACACACACACATACACAATCCAGAGGGGAGTCCTGTGTAATAGCTGGCTGGCTGGCTGCATTCCACAGGGGCCCGCCTCAAGCATTGCCAGCTTCCCCAGCAGCTCCAGCAGCAGCTCCAGCAGCAGCCCCAGAAGCTCCAGCAGCCCAGCATTCAAAAAGACTTTATATATATTTATATATATATATGAAATCTTTGATTATCAAAAACATGACATGACATGACATGAGCATGAGCTGAGCTGAGCTAAAGAAGGGGTGCACGCTGCCTGCGGGAACCTAGCCCACCTTGTTACCCCGCCCACTGACACTCCCCTTGTCCCACACAATGACACTCCCCTTGTCCCGCCCACTGACACTCCCCTTGTCCCGCCCACTGACACTCCCCTTGTCCCGCCCACTGACACTCCCCTTGTCCCGCCCACTGACACTCCCCTTGTCCCGCCCACTGACGCTCACCTTGTCCCGCCCACTGACACTCTCCTAGTCCCGCCCACTGATACTCCCCTTGTCCCGCCCACTGACACTCCCCTTGTCCCGCCCACTGACACTCCCCTTGTCCCGCCCACTGACACTCCCCTAGTCCCGCCCACTGACACTCCCTATTCCCGCCCTCTGACACTCCCCTTGTCCAGCCCACTGCCACTCCCCTTGTCCCGCCCACAGACACTCCCCTTGTCCCGCCCACTGACACTCCCCTTTTCCCGTCCACTGACACTCCCCTTGTCCCGCCCACTGACACTCCCCTTGTCCCGCCCACTGCCACGCCCCTTGTCCCGCCCACTGACACTCCCCTTGTCCCGCCCACTTCCACGCCCCCTGATCCCGCACACTGCCACGCCCCCTGTCCCGCCCCTTGTCCCGCCCACAGCCACGCCCTCTGGTCCCGCCCACTGTCACGCCCGTTTGTCCCGCCCACTGCCACGCCCCCTTGTCCCGCCCACTACCACGCCCCCTTTTCCCGCCCCTTGTACCGCCTACTGCCACGCCCCCTTGTCCCGCCCACTGCCACGCCCCCTTGTCCCGCCTACTGCCACGCCCCCTTATCCCGCCTAACTGCCACGACCCTTGTCCCGCACACTGCCACGCCCCACATTGTCCCGCCCACTGCCACGCCCCCTTGTCCCGCCCACTACCCCGCCCCCTTGTCCCGCCCACTGCCACTCCCCTTGTCCCACCCGCTGCCACGCCCCCTTGTCCCGCCCACTGCCCCGCCCCCTTGTCCCGCCCATTGCCACGCCCCCTTGTCCCGGCAACTGCCACGCCCCCTTGTCCAGCACCTTGTCCCGCCCACTGCCACGCCCCCTTGTCCCGCCCACTGCCACGCCCCCTTGTCCCGCCCAATGCCACGCCCCTTGTCCCGCCCCCTTGTCCCGCCTATTGCCACGTCCCCTTGTCCCGCCCAGTGCCACGCCCCTTTTCCCGCCCAATTGTCCCGCCCACTGCCACGCCCCCTTGTCCCGCCCACTGCCACGCCCACTTGTCCCGCGCACTGCCACGCCCCTTGTCCCGTCCCCTTGTCCCGCCCACTGCCACGCCCTCTGTCCCGCCCACTGTCACGCCCCCTTGTCACGCCCCTTGTCCCGCCCACTACCACGCCCCCTTTTCCCGCCCCTTGTCCCGTCCACTGCCACGCCCCCTGTCCCGCCAACAGGCACGCCACTTGTCCCGCCCACTGCCACGACCCCTGGTCCCGCCCCTTATCCCGCTCACTGCCACGCGCCTTGTCCCGCCTACTGACACGCCTCCTGTCCCGCCCACTGCCACGCCCCCTGGTCCCGTCCACTGCCACGCCCCCTTGTGACTCCCACTGCCACGCCCCCTGCTCCCGCCCACGACCACGCCACATTGTCCCGCCCACTGCCACGCCCCCTTTTCCCGCCCACTGCCCCGCCCCCTTGTCCCGCCCACTGCCGCGCCCCCTTGTCTCGCCTACTCTCACGCCTCCTTGTCCCGCCCCTTGTCCCGCCCACTGCCACGCCCCATTGTCCCGCCTACTGCCACGCCCCCTTTTCCCGCCCCCTTGCCCCGACCTATTGCCACGCCCCCTTGTCCCGCCCCCTATCACGCCCCTTGTCCCGCTCCTCTTGTCCCGCCCACTGCCACGCCCCTTTTCCCGCCCCCTTGCCCAGCCTATTGCCACGCCCCCTTTTCCCGCCAACTACCACGCCCCTTGTTCCGCCCCGTTGTCCCGCCCACTGCCACGCTCCCTTGCGCAGCCTACTGCCACGCCCCCCTTGTCCCGCCCACTGCCACGCCCACTGCCACGCCCACTTGTCCCGCCCACTGCCACGCCCCTTGTCCAGCCCCCTTGCCCCGCCTATTGCCACGCCCCCTTGCCCCGCCCACTACCACGCCCCTTGTCCCGCCCCCTTGTTCCGCCTACTGCCACGCCCCTTATCCCGCCCACTTGCCCCGGCTATTGCCACGCCCCCTTGTCCCGCCCACTTCCACGCCCCTTGTCCCGCCCCCTTGTCCCGCCCACTGCCACGCCCCCTTGTCCCGCCCACTGCCACGCCCCTTGTCCCGCCCTCTTGTCCCAGCCACTGTCACGCCCCATTGTCCCGCCCACTGCCACGCCCACTTGTCCCGCCCACTGCCACGCCCCTTGTCCCGCCCCCTTGCCCCGCCTTTTGCCACGCCCCCTTGTCCCGCCCACTGCCACGCCCCCTTGTCCCGCCAACTGTCACGCCCCCTTGTCCCGCCCCTTGTCCCGGCCACTACCACGCCCCCTTTTCCCGCCCCTTGTCCCGTCCACTGCCTCGCCCCCTGTCCCGCACACAGCCACGCCCCTTGTCCCGCCCACTGCCACGCCCCCTTGTCCCGCCCACCACCACGCCCGCTGGTCCCGCCCCTTGTCCCGCCCACTGCCACGCGCCTTGTCCCGTCCACTGCCACGCCCCCTTTCCCGCCCGCTGCCACGCCCCTTGTCTCGCCCACTGCCACGCCCCCTGTCCCGCCCATTGCCACGCCAACTAGTCTCGCCCACTGCTACGCCCCCTTGTGCCGCCCACTGCCACGCCCCCTGGTCCCGCCCACTGCCACACCAACTTGTCCCGCCCACTGCCACGCGCCTTGTCCCGTCCACTGCCACGCCCCCTTTCCCGCCCGCTGCCACGCCCCTTGTCTCGCCCACTGCCACGCCCCCTGTCCCGCCCATTGCCACGCCAACTAGTCTCGCCCACTGCTACGCCCCCTTGTGCCGCCCACTGCCACGCCCCCTGGTCCCGCCCACTGCCACACCAACTTGTCCCGCCCACTGACACTCCCCTTGTCCCGCCCACTGACACTCCCCTTGTCCCGCCCACTGACACTCCCCTCGTCCCGCCCAATGACACTCCCCTAGTCCCGCCCACTGACACTCCCCTTGTCCCGCCCACTGTCACTCCCCTTGTCCCGCCCACTGCCACGACCATTCTCCCGCCCACTGACACTCCCCTTGTCCCTCCCACTGTCACCCCCCTTGTGCCGCCCACTGACACTCCCCTTGTCCCGCCCACTGACACTCCCCTTGTCCCGCTCACTTCCTCGCCCCCTGGTCCCGCACACTGCCACACCCCCTGTCCCGCCCCTTGTCCCGTCCACTGCCACGCACCTTGTCCCGCCCACTGCCACGCCCCTTGTCCCGCCCACTGCCACGCTCCCTGTCCCGCCCACTGCCACGCCCCTTGTCCCGCCCGCTGCCACGCCCCCTTGTCCCGCCCACTGTCACGCCCCATGGTCCCGCCCACTGACGCGCCCCATTGTCCCGCCCACTGCCACGCCCACTTGTCCCACCCACTAGCACGCCCACTTTTCCCGCCCCTTGTCCCGACTACTGCCACACTCCCCTTGTCCTGCCTACTTTCACGCCCCCTTGTCCCGCACACTGCCACGCCCCCTGTCCCGCCCTTTTTCCCGTCCACTGCCACGCCCCTCGTACCGCCCACTGCCACGCCCCCGGTCCCGCCCACTACCACGCCCCCTTGTCCCGCCCACAGCCACGCCCCCTTGTCCCGACCACAACCACGCCCCCTTTTCCCGCCCCTTGTCACGCCAACTGACACTCCCGATGTCCCGCCCACTGACACTCCCCTTATTCCGCCCAATGACACTCCCCTAGTCCCGCCCACTGACACTCCCCTTGTCCCGCCCACTGACACTTCCCCTGTCCCGCCCACTGCCACGACCCTTCTCCCGCCCACTGACATTCCCCTTGTCCCGCCCACTGACACTCCCGTTGTTCCGCTCACTTCCACGCCCCCTGGTCCCGCACACTGCCACGCCCCCTGTCCCGCCCCTTGTCCCGTCCACTGCCACGCTCCTTGTCCCGCCCACTGTCACGCCCCCTGGTCCCGCCCACTGACGCGCCCCATTGTCCCGCCCACTGTCCCGCCCCTTGTCCCGTCCACTGCCACGCCCCCTGTCCCGCCCCTTGTCCCGTCCTCTGCCACGCCCCTTGTACCGCCCACTGCCTCGCCCCCTGTCCCGCCCACTGCCACGCCCCCTTGTCCCGCCCACTGTCACGCCCTCTGGTCCCGCCCACTGCCACGCCCCCTTGTCCCGCCCACTGCCACGCCCCTTGTCCCGCCCACTACCACGCCCCATTTTCCCGCCCCTTGTCACGCCTACTGCCACGCCCCCTTGTCCAGCCCACTGCCACGCCCCCTTGTCCCGCCTACTGACACGCCCCCTTGTCCCGCCTAACTGCCACGCCCTTTGTCCCGCCCAAAGCCACGCCCCCTTGTCCCGCCCACTGCCACGCCCCTTGTCCCGCTCCCTTGTCCCGCCCACTACCACGCCCCCTGTCACGCCCCTTGTCCCGCCCACTGCCACGCCCCTTGTCCCGCCCCCTTGTCCCGACCACTGCCACGCCCCCTTGTCCCGCCCACTACCATTGACAGCTTCCCCAGCAAAACCAGCAGCCCCAGCAGCAGCAGCCCCAGCAGCCCCAGCATTGAAAAAGCTTTTATATATATTTATACATATATATATAAAATGTTTGATTATCAAAAGATATGACATGACATGAGCATGAGCTGAGCTGAGCTAAAAAAGGGGGACACGCTGCCTTCGGGAACCTAGCCCTCCTTGTTTGGGCGCCTAAATAAAACACTCGGGTGAAGTGGCCTTGTTGCCAAGATGCGTACTGTTGTATTTTTCCAGGGTGCACAATCGTAGGATCCCACTGCGTGGCTCCTGCTGCCTGCCACAAGGTAAGCCTGCAGCACCCCGACACATACACACACACAATCCAGCGGGGAGCCCTGTGTAATAGCTGGCTGGCTGGCTGCATTCCACAGGGGCCCGCCTCAAGCATTGCCAGCTTCCCCAGCAGCTCCAGCAGCAGCTCCAGCAGCAGCCCCAGCAGCTCCAGCAGCCCAGCATTCAAAAAGACTAAAGAAGGGGGACACGCTGCCTGCGGGAACCTAGCCCACCGTGTTACCCCGCCCACTGACACTCCCCTTGTCCCACCCACTGACACTCCCCTTGTTCCGCACACTGACACTCCCCTTGTCCCGCCCACTGACACTCCCCTTGTCCCGCCCACTGACACTCCCCTTGTCCCGCCCACTGACGCTCCCCTAGTCCCGCCCACTGACACTCCCCTAGTCCCACCCACTTACACTACCCTTGTCCGGCCCACTGACACTCCCCTTGTCCCTCCCACTGACACTCCCCTTGTCCAGCCCACTGCCACGCCCCCTTGTCCTGCCCACTGCCACGCCCACTGCCACGCCCCCTGGTCCCACCCACTGACACACCCCTTGTCCCCCCCACTGACAATCCCCTTGTCCCGCCCTTTTCCACGCCCCCTGGTCCCGCACACTGCCACGCCCTCTGTCCCGCCCCTTGTCCCGCCCACTGCCACGCCCCTTGTCCCGCCCCCTTGTCCCGACCACTGCCACGCCCCCTTGTCCCGCCCACTGCCACGCCCCCTTGACCCGACCACCGCCACGCCCACTTGTCCCGCTCACTGCCGCGCCCCCTTGTCCCGCGCAATGCCACGCCCCTTGCCCCGCCCCCTTGTCCCGCCCACTACCAAGCCCCCTGCCCCGCCCCTTGACCCGACCACCGCCACGCCCACTTGTCCCGCCCACTGCCGCGCCCCCTTGTCCCGCGCAATGCCACGCCCCTTTTCCCGCCCCCTTGTCCCGCCCACTGCCACGCCCTTTGTCTCGCCCCCTTGACCCGACCACCGCCACGCCTACTTGTCCCGCTCACTGCCGCGCCACCTTGTCCCGCGCAATGCCACGCCCCTTGCCCCGCCCCCTTGTCCCGCCCACTGCCACGCCCTTTGTCCCGCCCCCTTGACCCGACCACCGCCACGCCCACTTGTCCCGCCCGCTGCCGCGCCCCCTTGTCCCGCGCAATGCCACGCCCCTTGCCCCGCCCACTGCCACGCCCCCTTGTCCCGCCCACTAAAACGCCCCGTTGTCCCGCCCCCTTGTCCCGCCCACTGCCACGCCCCCTTGTCCCGCGCACTGCCACGCCCCTTCTCCCGCCCCCTTGTCCCGCCCACTACCACGCCCCCTTTTGCCGCCGCTTGTCCCGTCCACTGCCACGCCCCGTCTCCCGCCCACAGCCACGCCCCTTGTCCCGCCCACTGCCACGCCCCCTTGTCCCACCCACTAACACGCCCCCTGGTCCCGCCCCTTGTCCCGCCCACTGCCACGCGCCTTGACCCGCCCACTACCGCAACCCATTTTCCCGCCCCTTGTCCCGTCCACTGCCACGCCCCCTGTCCCGCCCACAGCCACGCCCCTTGTCCCGCCCACTGCCACGCCCACTTTTCCCGCCCACTACCACGCCCCCTGGTCCCGCCCCTTGTCCCGCCCACTGCCACGCGCCTTGTCCCGCCCCCTTGCCCCGCCCACTGTCACGCCCCCTTGTCCCGCCCCTTGTCCCGCCCACTGCAACGCGCCTCGTCCCGCCTATTGACACGCCCCCTTTTGCCGCCCACTGCCACGCCCCCTTGTCCCGCCCACTGCCACGCCTCCTGTCCCGCCCACTACCACGCTCCCTGGTCCCGCCCCTTGTCCCGCCCACTGCCACGCCCCCTTGTCCCGCCCACTGCCACGCCCCCTTATCCAACCCACTGCAACGCCCCCTTGTTCCGCCCACTGCCACGCCCCCTGTCCCGCCCCTTGTCCCGTCCACTGCCACGCCCCCTGGTCCCGCCCACTGCCGCGCCCCTTAGTCCCGCCCACTCCACGCTCCCTGGTCCCGCCCACTGCCACGCCCCCTTGTCCCGCCCACTGCCACGCCCCCTTGTCCCGCCCACTGCCACGCCCGCTTGTCCCGCCCACTGCCATTGCCAGCTTCCCCAGCAAAACCAGCAGCCCCAGCAGCAGCAGCCCCAGCAACCCCAGCATTGAAAAAGCTTTTATATATATTTATACATATATATATATATAAAATCTTTGATTATCAAAAGACATGACATGACATGAGCATGAGCTGAGCTGAGCTAAAGAAGGGGGACACGCTGCCTTCGGGAACCTAGCCCACCTTGTTTGGGTGCCTAAATAAAACACTCGGGTGAAGTGGCCTTGTTGCCAAGATGCGAACTGTTGTATTTTTCCAGGGTGCACAATCGTAGGATCCCACTGCGTGGCTCCTGCTGCCGGCCACAAGTTAAGCCTGCAGCACCACGACACACACACACACACAATCCAGAGGGGAGCCCTGTGGAATAGCTGGCTGGCTGGCTGCATTCCACAGGGGCCCGCCTCAAGCATTGCCAGCTTCCCCAGCAGCACCAGCAGAAGCTCCAGCAGCAGCCCCAGCAGCTCCAGCAGCCCAGCATTCAAAAAGACTTTATATATATTTATATATATATATAAAATTTTTGATTATCAAAAGACATGACATGACATGATATGAGCATGAGCTGAGCTGAGCTAAAGAAGGGGGACACGCTGCCTGCGGGAACCTAGCCCACCTTTTTACCCCGCCCACTGACACTCCCCTTGTCCCACCCACTGACACTCCCCTTGTCCCGCCCAATGACACTCCCCTTGTCCCGCCCACTGACACTCCCCTTGTCCCGATCACTGACACTCCCCTTGTCCAGCCCACTGACACTCCCCTTGTCCCGCCCACTGACGCTCCCCTTGTCCCGCCCACTGAAACTCCCATAGTCCCGCCCACTGACACTCCCCTAGTCCCGCCCACTGACACTCCCCTTGTCCCGCCCACTGACACTCCCCTTGTCCCTCCCACTGACACGACCCTTGTCCCGCCCACTAAAACGCCCCCTTTCCCGCCCCTTGTCCCGTCCACTGCCACGCCCCCTGTCCCGCCCACAGCCACGCCGCTTGTCCCGCCCATTGCCACGCCCCCTTGTCCCGCCCACTGACACTCCCCTTGTCCCACACACGGACACTCCCCTTGTCCCGCCCACTGACACTCCCCTTGTCCCGCCCACTGACACTCCCCTAGTCCCGCCCACTGACACTCCCCTTGTACCGCCCACTGCCACGCCCCTTGTCCCGCCCACTGACACTCCCCTTGTCCTGCCCACTTCCACGACCCCTGGTCCCGCACAGTGCCACGCCCCCTGTCCCGCCCCTTGTCCCGTCCACTGCCACGCCCCTTGTACCGCCCACTGCCACGCCCCCTGTCCCGCCCACTGCCACGCCCCCTTTTCCCGCCCACTGCCACGACATCTGGTTCCGCCCTCTGCCACGCCCCCTTGTCCCGCCCACTGCAACGCCCCCTTGTCCCGCCCACTACCACGCCCCATTTTCCCGCCCTTGTCCCGCCTACAACCACGCCCCCTTTTCCCGCCTAGTGCCACGCCCCCTTGTCCCGCCCACTGCCACGCCCCTTGTCCCGCCCACTGCCACGCCCCCTTGCCCCGCCCACTGTCACGCCCTCTTGTCCCGCCCCTTGTCCCGCCCATTACCACGCCCCATTTTCCCGCCCCTTGTCCCGTCCACTGCCACGCCCCCTGTTCCGCCCACAGCCACGTCCCTTGTCCCGCCCACTACCACGCCCCCTTGTCCCGCCCACTACCACGCCCCCTTTTCCCGCCCCTTGTCACGCCTACTGACACGCCCCCTTTCCCGCCTAACTGCCACGCCCTTTGTCCCGCCCACTGCCACGCCCCTTGTCCCGCCCCCTTGCCCAGCCTATTGCCACGCCCCCTTTTCCCGCCAACTACCACGCCCCTTGCCCCGCCCCCTTGTCCCGCCTACTGCCACGCCCCCTTGCCCCGCCCACTACCACGCCCCCTTGTCCCGCCCACTCCCACGCCCACTGCCACGCCCACTGCCACGCCCCCTTGTCCCGCCCACTGCCACGCCCCCTTGTCCCGCCCACTACCACGCCCCCTTTTCCCGCCCCTTGTCACGCCTACTGACACGCCCCCTTTCCCGCCTAACTGCCACGCCCTTTGTCCCGCCCACTGCCACGCCCCTTGTCCCGCCCCCTTGCACAGCCTATTGCCACGCCCCCTTTTCCCGCCAACTACCACGCCCCTTGTCCCGCCCCCTTGTCCCGCCTACTGCCACGCCCCCTTGCCCCGCCCACTGCCACGCCCCCTTGTCCCGCCCACTCCCACGCCCACTGCCACGCCCACTTGTCCCGCCCACTGCCACGCCCCTTGTCCAGCCCCCTTGCCCCGCCTATTGCCACGCCCCCTTGCCCCGCCCACTACCACGCCCCTTGTCCCGCCCCCTTGTTTCGCCTACTGCCACGCCCCTTATCCCGCCCCCTTATCCCGGCTATTGCCACGCCCCCTTGTCCCGCCCACTTCCACGCCCCTTGTCCCGCCCCCTTGTCCCGCCCACTGCCACGCCCCCTTGTCCCGCCAATGCCACGCCCCTTGTCCCGCCCCCTTGTCCCACCCACTGTCACGCCCACTTGTCCCGCCCACTGCCACGCCCACTTGTCCCGCCCACTGCCACGCCCCTTGTCCCGCCCCCTTGTCCCGCCTTTTGCCACGCCCCCTTGTCCCGCCCACTGCCACGCCCCCTTGTCCCGCCCACTGTCACGCCCCCTTGTCCCGCCCCATGTCCCGGCCACTACCACGCCCCCTTTTCCCGCCCCTTGTCCCGTCCACTGCCTCGCCCCCTGTCCCGCCCACAGCCACGCCCCTTGTCCCGCCCACTGCCACGCCCCCTTGTCCCGCCCACCACCACGCCCGCTGGTCCCGCCCCTTGTCCCGCCCACTGCCACGCGCCTTGTCCCGTCCACTGCCACGCCCCCTTTCCCGCCCGCTGCCACGCCACTTGTCTCGCCCACTGCCACGCCCCCTGTCCCGCCCATTGCCACGCCAACTAGTCTCGCCCACTGCTACGCCCCCTTGTGCCACCCACTGCCACGCCCCCTGGTCCCGCCCACTGCCACACCAACTTGTCCCGCCCACTGACACTCCCCTTGTCCCACCCACTGCCACGACCATTGTCCCGCCCACTGCCACGCCCACTACCACGCCCCCTTGTCCCGCCCACTGACAATCCCCTTGTCCCGCCCACTGACACTCCCCTTGTCCCGCCCATTGACACTCCCCTTGTCCCGCCCACTGACACTCCCCTTGTCCCTCCCACTGTCACTCCCCTTGTGCCGCCCACTGACACTCCCCTTGTCCCGCCCACTGACACTCCCCTTGTCCCGCTCACTTCCACGCCCCCTGGTCCCGCACACTGCCACACCCCCTGTCCCGCCCCTTGTCCCATCCACTGCCACGCCCCTTGTCCCGCCCACTGCCACGCTCCCTGTCCCGCCCACTGCCACGCCCCTTGTCCCGCCCGCTGCCACGCCCCCTTGTCCCGCCCACTGACACTCCCCTTGTCCCGCCCACTGCCACGACCATTGTCCCGCCCACTGACACTCCCCTTGTCCCGCCCACTGACACTCCCCTTGTCCCGCCCACTGACACTCCCCTCGTCCCGCCCAATGACACTCCCCTAGTCCCGCCCACTGACACTCCCCTTGTCCCGCCCACTGTCACTCCCCTTGTCCCGCCCACTGCCACGACCATTCTCCCGCCCACTGACACTCCCCTTGTCCCTCCCACTGTCACTCCCCTTGTGCCGCCCACTGACACTCCCCTTGTCCCGCCCACTGACACTCCCCTTGTCCCGCTCACTTCCTCGCCCCCTGGTCCCGCACACTGCCACACCCCCTGTCCCGCCCCTTGTCCCGTCCACTGCCACGCACCTTGTCCCGCCCACTGCCACGCCCCTTGTCCCGCCCACTGCCACGCTCCCTGTCCCGCCCACTGCCACGCCCCTTGTCCCGCCCGCTGCCACGCCCCCTTGTCCCGCCCACTGTCACGCCCCATGGTCCCGCCCACTGACGCGCCCCATTGTCCCGCCCACTGCCACGCCCACTTGTCCCACCCACTAGCACGCCCACTTTTCCCGCCCCTTGTCCCGACTACTGCCACACTCCCCTTGTCCTGCCTACTTTCACGCCCCCTTGTCCCGCACACTGCCACGCCCCCTGTCCCGCCCTTTTTCCCGTCCACTGCCACGCCCCTCGAACCGCCCACTGCCACGCCCCCGGTCCCGCCCACTACCACGCCCCCTTGTCCCGCCCACAGCCACGCCCCCTTGTCCCGACCACAACCACGCCCCCTTTTCCCGCCCCTTGTCACGCCAACTGACACTCCCGATGTCCCGCCCACTGACACTCCCCTTATTCCGCCCAATGACACTCCCCTAGTCCCGCCCACTGACACTCCCCTTGTCCCGCCCACTGACACTTCCCCTGTCCCGCCCACTGCCACGACCCTTCTCCCGCCCACTGACATTCCCCTTGTCCCGCCCACTGACACTCCCGTTGTTCCGCTCACTTCCACGCCCCCTGGTCCCGCACACTGCCACGCCCCCTGTCCCGCCCCTTGTCCCGTCCACTGCCACGCCCCTTGTCCCGCCCACTGTCACGCCCCCTGGTCCCGCCCACTGACGCGCCCCATTGTCCCGCCCACTGTCCCGCCCCTTGTCCCGTCCACTGCCACGCCCCCTGTCCCGCCCCTTGTCCCGTCCTCTGCCACGCCCCTTGTACCGCCCACTGCCTCGCCCCCTGTCCCGCCCACTGCCACGCCCCCTTGTCCCGCCCACTGTCACGCCCTCTGGTCCCGCCCACTGCCACGCCCCCTTGTCCCGCCCACTGCCACGCCCCTTGTCCCGCCCACTACCACGCCCCATTTTCCCGCCCCTTGTCACGCCTACTGCCACGCCCCCTTGTCCAGCCCACTGCCACGCCCCCTTGTCCCGCCTACTGACACGCCCCCTTGTCCCGCCTAACTGCCACGCCCTTTGTCCCGCCCAAAGCCACGCCCCCTTGTCCCGCCCACTGCCACGCCCCTTGTCCCGCTCCCTTGTCCCGCCCACTACCACGCCCCCTGTCACGCCCCTTGTCCCGCCCACTGCCACGCCCCTTGTCCCGCCCCCTTGTCCCGACCACTGCCACGCCCCCTTGTCCCGCCCACTACCATTGACAGCTTCCCCAGCAAAACCAGCAGCCCCAGCAGCAGCAGCCCCAGCAGCCCCAGCATTGAAAAAGCTTTTATATATATTTATACATATATATATAAAATGTTTGATTATCAAAAGATATGACATGACATGAGCATGAGCTGAGCTGAGCTAAAAAAGGGGGACACGCTGCCTTCGGGAACCTAGCCCTCCTTGTTTGGGCGCCTAAATAAAACACTCGGGTGAAGTGGCCTTGTTGCCAAGATGCGTACTGTTGTATTTTTCCAGGGTGCACAATCGTAGGATCCCACTGCGTGGCTCCTGCTGCCTGCCACAAGGTAAGCCTGCAGCACCCCGACACATACACACACACAATCCAGCGGGGAGCCCTGTGTAATAGCTGGCTGGCTGGCTGCATTCCACAGGGGCCCGCCTCAAGCATTGCCAGCTTCCCCAGCTGCTCCAGCAGCAGCTCCAGCAGCAGCCCCAGCAGCTCCAGCAGCCCAGCATTCAAAAAGACTAAAGAAGGGGGACACGCTGCCTGCGGGAACCTAGCCCACCGTGTTACCCCGCCCACTGACACTCCCCTTGTCCCACCCACTGACACTCCCCTTGTCCCGCACACTGACACTCCCCTTGTCCCGCCCACTGACACTCCCCTTGTCCCGCCCACTGACACTCCCCTTGTCCCGCCCACTGACGCTCCCCTAGTCCCGCCCACTGACACTCCCCTAGTCCCACCCACTTACACTACCCTTGTCCGGCCCACTGACACTCCCCTTGTCCCTCCCACTGACACTCCCCTTGTCCAGCCCACTGCCACGCCCCCTTGTCCTGCCCACTGCCACGCCCACTGCCACGCCCCCTGGTCCCACCCACTGACACACCCCTTGTCCCCCCCACTGACAATCCCCTTGTCCCGCCCTTTTCCACGCCCCCTGGTCCCGCACACTGCCACGCCCTCTGTCCCGCCCCTTGTCCCGCCCACTGCCACGCCCCTTGTCCCGCCCCCTTGTCCCGACCACTGCCACGCCCCCTTGTCCCGCCCACTGCCACGCCCCCTTGACCCGACCACCGCCACGCCCACTTGTCCCGCTCACTGCCGCGCCCCCTTGTCACGCGCAATGCCACGCCCCTTGCCCCGCCCCCTTGTCCCGCCCACTACCAAGCCCCCTGCCCCGCCCCTTGACCCGACCACCGCCACGCCCACTTGTCCCGCCCACTGCCGCGCCCCCTTGTCCCGCGCAATGCCACGCCCCTTTTCCCGCCCCCTTGTCCCGCCCACTGCCACGCCCTTTGTCTCGCCCCCTTGACCCGACCACCGCCACGCCTACTTGTCCCGCTCACTGCCGCGCCACCTTGTCCCGCGCAATGCCACGCCCCTTGCCCCGCCCCCTTGTCCCGCCCACTGCCACGCCCTTTGTCCCGCCCCCTTGACCCGACCACCGCCACGCCCACTTGTCCCGCCCGCTGCCGCGCCCCCTTGTCCCGCGCAATGCCACGCCCCTTGCCCCGCCCACTGCCACGCCCCCTTGTCCCGCCCACTAAAACGCCCCGTTGTCCCGCCCCCTTGTCCCGCCCACTGCCACGCCCCCTTGTCCCGCGCACTGCCACGCCCCTTCTCCCGCCCCCTTGTCCCGCCCACTACCACGCCCCCTTTTGCCGCCGCTTGTCCCGTCCACTGCCACGCCCCGTCTCCCGCCCACAGCCACGCCCCTTGTCCCGCCCACTGCCACGCCCCCTTGTCCCACCCACTAACACGCCCCCTGGTCCCGCCCCTTGTCCCGCCCACTGCCACGCGCCTTGACCCGCCCACTACCGCAACCCATTTTCCCGCCCCTTGTCCCGTCCACTGCCACGCCCCCTGTCCCGCCCACAGCCACGCCCCTTGTCCCGCCCACTGCCACGCCCACTTTTCCCGCCCACTGCCACGCTCCCTGTCCCGCCCACTGCCACGCACCTTGTCCCGCCCGCTGCCACGCCCCCTTGTCCCGCCCACTGACACTCCCCTTGTCCTGACCACTTCCACGCCCCCTGGTCCCGCACACTGCCACGCCCCCTGTCCCGCCCCTTGTCCCGTCCACTGCCACGCCCCTTGTACCGCACGCTGCCACGCCCCCTTTCTCGCCCACTGCCACGCCACCTTGTCCCGCCCACTGCCACGCCTTCTGGTCCCGCCCACTGCCACGCCCCCTTGTCCCGCCCAATGCCACGCCCCCTTGTCCCGCCCACTAGCACGCCCCCTTTCCCCGCCCCTTGTCACGCCTACTGACACGCCCCCTTGTCCCGCCTAACTGCCACGCCCTTTGTCCCGCCCACTGCCACGCCCCCTTGTCCCGCCCACTGATACGCCCCCTTGTCCCGCCCACTGCCACGCCCCTTGTCCCGCCCCCTTGTCCCGCCCACTGCCACGCCCCTTGTCCAGCGCACTGCCACGCCCCTTGTCCCGCCCCCTTGTCCCGCCCACTACCCCTCCCCCTGTCCCGCCCCATGTCTCGCCCACTGCCCCGCCCCCTTGTCCCGCCCACTGCCGCGCCCCCTTGTCTCGCCTACTCTCACGCCCCCTTGTCCCGCCCCTTGTCCCGCCCACTGCCACGCCCCATTTTCCCGCCTACTGCCACGCCCCATTGTCCCGCCCCTTGTCCCGCCCCCTGCCACGCCCCCTTGTCCCGCCCAATGCCACGCCCACTTGTCCCGCCCACTGCCACGCCCCTTTTCCCGCCCCCTTGCACCGACCTATTGCAACGCCCCCTTGTCCCGCCCCCTACCACGCCCCTTGTCCCGCCCCCTTGTCCCGCCCACTGCCACGCCCCTTGTCCCGCCCCCTTGTCCAGCCTATTGCCACGCCCCCTTTTCCCGCCAACTACCACGCCCCTTGTCCCGCCCCCTTGTCCCGCCCACTGCCACGCCCCCTTGTCCCGCCCACTGCCACGCCCCCTTGTCCCGCCCACTCCCACGCCCACTGCCACGCCCACTTGTCCCGCCCACTGCCACGCCCCTTGTCCAGCCCCCTTGCCCCGCCTATTGTCACGCCCCCTTGCCCCGCCCACTACCACGCCCCTTGTCCCGCCCCCTTGTTCCGCCTACTGCCACGCCCCTTATCCCGCCCCCTTGCCCCGCCTATTGCCACGCCCCCTTGTCCCGCCCACTTCCACGCCCCTTGTCCCGCCCCCTTGTCCCGCCCACTGCCACGCACCCTTGTCCCGCCAATGCCACGCCCCTTGTCCCGCCCCCTTGTCCCACCCACTGTCACGCCCACTTGTCCCGCCCACTGCCACGCCCAGTTGTCCCGCCCACTGCCACGCCCCTTGTCCCGCCCCCTTGCCCCGCCTTTTGCCACGCCCCCTTGTCCCGCACACTGTCACGCCCCCTTGTCCCGCCCCTTGTCCCGGCCACTACCACGCCCCCTTTTCCCGCCCCTTGTCCCGTCCACTGCCTCGCCCCCTGTCCCGCCCACAGCCACGCCCCTTGTCCCGCCCAGTGCCGCGCCCCCTTGTCCCGCCCACCACCACGCCCGCTGGTCCCGCCCCTTGTCCCGCCCACTGCCACGCGCCTTGTCCCGTCCACTGCCACGCCCCCTTTCCCGCCCGCTGCCACGCCCCTTGTCTCGCCCACTGCCACGCCCCCTGTCCCGCCCATTGCCACGCCAACTAGTCTCGCCCACTGCAACGCCCCCTTGTGCCGCCCACTGCCACGCCCCCTGGTCCCACCCACTGCCACACCAACTTGTCCCGCCCACTGACACTCCCCTTGTCCCACCCACTGCCACGACCATTGTCCCGCCCACTGCCACGCCCACTACCACGCCCCCTTGTCCCGCCCACTGACAATCCCCTTGTCCCGCCCACTGACACTCCCCTTGTCCCGCCCATTGACACTCCCCTTGTCTCGCCCACTGACACGACCATTCTCCCGCCCACGGACACTCCCCTTGTCCCTCCCACTGTCACTCCCCTTGTGCCGCCCACTGACACTCCCCTTGTCCCGCCCACTGACACTCCCCTTGTCCCGCTCACTTCCACGCCCCCTGGTCCCGCACACTGCCACACCCCCTGTCCCGCCCCTTGTCCCGTCCACTGCCACGCCCCTTGTCCCGCCCACTGCCACGCTCCCTGTCCCGCCCACTGCCACGCCCCTTGTCCCGCCCGCTGCCACGCCCCCTTGTCCCGCCCACTGACACTCCCCTTGTCCTGACCACTTCCACGCCCCCTGGTCCCGCACACTGCCACGCCCCCTGTCCCGCCCCTTGTCCCGTCCACTGCCACGCCCCTTGTACCGCACGCTGCCACGCCCCCTTTCTCGCCCACTGCCACGCCACCTTGTCCCGCCCACTGCCACGCCTTCTGGTCCCGCCCACTGCCACGCCCCCTTGTCCCGCCCAATGCCACGCCCCCTTGTCCCGCCCACTACCACGCCCCCTTTTCCCGCCCCTTGTCACGCCTACTGACACGCCCCCTTGTCCCGCCTAACTGCCACGCCCTTTGTCCCGCCCACTGCCACGCCCCCTTGTCCCGCCCACTGATACGCCCCCTTGTCCCGCCCACTGCCACGCCCCTTGTCCCGCCCCCTTGTCCCGCCCACTGCCACGCCCCTTGTCCAGCGCACTGCCACGCCCCTTGTCCCGCCCCCTTGTCCCGCCCACTACCACTCCCCCTGTCCCGCCCCATGTCTCGCCCACTGCCCCGCCCCCTTGTCCCGCCCACTGCCGCGCCCCCTTGGCTCGCCTACTCTCACGCCCCCTTGTCCCGCCCCTTGTCCCGCCCACTGCCACGCCCCATTTTCCCGCCTACTGCCACGCCCCATTGTCCCGCCCCTTGTCCCGCCCCCTGCCACGCCCCCTTGTCCCGCCCAATGCCACGCCCACTTGTCCCGCCCACTGCCACGCCCCTTTTCCCGCCCCCTTGCACCGACCTATTGCAACGCCCCCTTGTCCCGCCCCCTACCACGCCCCTTGTCCCGCCCCCCTTGTCCCGCCCACTGCCACGCCCCTTGTCCCGCCCCCTTGCCCAGCCTATTGCCACGCCCCCTTTTCCCGCCAACTACCACGCCCCTTGTCCCGCCCCCTTGTCCCGCCCACTGCCACGCCCCCTTGCCCCGCCCACTGCCACGCCCCCTTGTCCCGCCCACTCCCACGCCCACTGCCACGCCCACTTGTCCCGCCCACTGCCACGCCCCTTGTCCAGCCCCCTTGCCCCGCCTATTGTCACGCCCCCTTGCCCCGCCCACTACCACGCCCCTTGTCCCGCCCCCTTGTTCCGCCTACTGCCACGCCCCTTATCCCGCCCCCTTGCCCCGCCTATTGCCACGCCCCCTTGTCCCGCCCACTTCCACGCCCCTTGTCCCGCCCCCTTGTCCCGCCCACTGCCACGCCCCCTTGTCCCGCCAATGCCACGCCCCTTGTCCCGCCCCCTTGTCCCACCCACTGTCACGCCCACTTGTCCCGCCCACTGCCACGCCCACTTGTCCCGCCCACTGCCACGCCCCTTGTCCCGCCCCCTTGCCCCGCCTTTTGCCACGCCCCCTTGTCCCGCCCACTGTCACGCCCCCTTGTCCCGCCCCTTGTCCCGGCCACTACCACGCCCCCTTTTCCCGCCCCTTGTCCCGTCCACTGCCTCGCCCCCTGTCCCCCCCACAGCCACGCCCCTTGTCCCGCCCACTCCCGCGCCCCCTTGTCCCGCCCACCACCACGCCCGCTGGTCCCGCCCCTTGTCCCGCCCACTGCCACGCGCCTTGTCCCGTCCACTGCCACGCCCCCTTTCCCGCCCGCTGCCACGCCCCTTGTCTCGCCCACTGCCACGCCCCCTGTCCCGCCCATTGCCACGCCAACTAGTCTCGCCCACTGCTACGCCCCCTTGTGCCGCCCACTGCCACGCCCCCTGGTCCCACCCACTGCCACACCAACTTGTCCCGCCCACTGACACTCCCCTTGTCCCACCCACTGCCACGACCATTGTCCCGCCCACTGCCACGCCCACTACCACGCCCCCTTGTCCCGCCCACTGACAATCCCCTTGTCCCGCCCACTGACACTCCCCTTGTCCCGCCCATTGACACTCCCCTTGTCTCGCCCACTGACACGACCATTCTCCCGCCCACTGACACTCCCCTTGTCCCTCCCACTGTCACTCCCCTTGTGCCGCCCACTGACACTCCCCTTGTCCCGCCCACTGACACTCCCCTTGTCCCGCTCACTTCCACGCCCCCTGGTCCCGCACACTGCCACACCCCCTGTCCCGCCCCTTGTCCCTTCCACTGCCACGCCCCTTGTCCCGCCCACTGCCACGCTCCCTGTCCCGCCCACTGCCACGCCCCTTGTCCCGCCCGCTGCCACGCCCCCTTGTCCCGCCCACTGACACTCCCCTTGTCCTGACCACTTCCACGCCCCCTGGTCCCGCACACTGCCACGCCCCCTGTCCCGCCCCTTGTCCCGTCCACTGCCACGCCCCTTGTACCGCACGCTGCCACGCCCCCTTTCTCGCCCACTGCCACGCCACCTTGTCCCGCCCACTGCCACGCCTTCTGGTCCCGCCCACTGCCACGCCCCCTTGTCCCGCCCAATGCCACGCCCCTTGTCCCGCCCACTGCCACGCCCACTTTTCCCGCCCACTGCCACGCTCCCTGTCCCGCCCACTGCCACGCACCTTGTCCCGCCCGCTGCCACGCCCCCTTGTCCCGCCCACTGACACTCCCCTTGTCCTGACCACTTCCACGCCCCCTGGTCCCGCACACTGCCACGCCCCCTGTCCCGCCCCTTGTCCCGTCCACTGCCACGCCCCTTGTACCGCACGCTGCCACGCCCCCTTTCTCGCCCACTGCCACGCCACCTTGTCCCGCCCACTGCCACGCCTTCTGGTCCCGCCCACTGCCACGCCCCCTTGTCCCGCCCAATGCCACGCCCCCTTGTCCCGCCCACTACCACGCCCCCTTTCCCCGCCCCTTGTCACGCCTACTGACACGCCCCCTTGTCCCGCCTAACTGCCACGCCCTTTGTCCCGCCCACTGCCACGCCCCCTTGTCCCGCCCACTGATACGCCCCCTTGTCCCGCCCACTGCCACGCCCCTTGTCCCGCCCCCTTGTCCCGCCCACTGCCACGCCCCTTGTCCAGCGCACTGCCACGCCCCTTGTCCCGCCCCCTTGTCCCGCCCACTACCCCTCCCACTGTCCCGCCCCATGTCTCGCCCACTGCCCCGCCCCCTTGTCCCGCCCACTGCCGCGCCCCCTTGTCTCGCCTACTCTCACGCC
The DNA here is from genome assembly GCF_044704955.1 of Pristiophorus japonicus. NCBI lineage: Eukaryota > Metazoa > Chordata > Chondrichthyes > Pristiophoridae > Pristiophorus > Pristiophorus japonicus. The sequence continues at coordinate 105,272 of NW_027250758.1, forward strand.
CCCTTGTCCCGCCCCTTGTCCCGCCCACTGCCACGCCCCATTTTCCCGCCTACTGCCACGCCCCATTGTCCCGCCCCTTGTCCCGCCCCCTGCCACGCCCCCTTGTCCCGCCCAATGCCACGCCCACTTGTCCCGCCCACTGCCACGCCCCTTTTCCCGCCCCCTTGCACCGACCTATTGCAACGCCCCCTTGTCCCGCCCCCTACCACGCCCCTTGTCCCGCCCCCTTGTCCCGCCCACTGCCACGCCCCTTGTCCCGCCCCCTTGTCCAGCCTATTGCCACGCCCCCTTTTCCCGCCAACTACCACGCCCCTTGTCCCGCCCCCTTGTCCCGCCCACTGCCACGCCCCCTTGTCCCGCCCACTGCCACGCCCCCTTGTCCCGCCCACTCCCACGCCCACTGCCACGCCCACTTGTCCCGCCCACTGCCACGCCCCTTGTCCAGCCCCCTTGCCCCGCCTATTGTCACGCCCCCTTGCCCCGCCCACTACCACGCCCCTTGTCCCGCCCCCTTGTTCCGCCTACTGCCACGCCCCTTATCCCGCCCCCTTGCCCCGCCTATTGCCACGCCCCCTTGTCCCGCCCACTTCCACGCCCCTTGTCCCGCCCCCTTGTCCCGCCCACTGCCACGCCCCCTTGTCCCGCCAATGCCACGCCCCTTGTCCCGCCCCCTTGTCCCACCCACTGTCACGCCCACTTGTCCCGCCCACTGCCACGCCCAGTTGTCCCGCCCACTGCCACGCCCCTTGTCCCGCCCCCTTGCCCCGCCTTTTGCCACGCCCCCTTGTCCCGCACACTGTCACGCCCCCTTGTCCCGCCCCTTGTCCCGGCCACTACCACGCCCCCTTTTCCCGCCCCTTGTCCCGTCCACTGCCTCGCCCCCTGTCCCGCCCACAGCCACGCCCCTTGTCCCGCCCACTGCCGCGCCCCCTTGTCCCGCCCACCACCACGCCCGCTGGTCCCGCCCCTTGTCCCGCCCACTGCCACGCGCCTTGTCCCGTCCACTGCCACGCCCCCTTTCCCGCCCGCTGCCACGCCCCTTGTCTCGCCCACTGCCACGCCCCCTGTCCCGCCCATTGCCACGCCAACTAGTCTCGCCCACTGCAACGCCCCCTTATGCCGCCCACTGCCACGCCCCCTGGTCCCACCCACTGCCACACCAACTTGTCCCGCCCACTGACACTCCCCTTGTCCCACCCACTGCCACGACCATTGTCCCGCCCACTGCCACGCCCACTACCACGCCCCCTTGTCCCGCCCACTGACAATCCCCTTGTCCCGCCCACTGACACTCCCCTTGTCCCGCCCATTGACACTCCCCTTGTCTCGCCCACTGACACGACCATTCTCCCGCCCACTGACACTCCCCTTGTCCCTCCCACTGTCACTCCCCTTGTGCCGCCCACTGACACTCCCCTTGTCCCGCCCACTGACACTCCCCTTGTCCCGCTCACTTCCACGCCCCCTGGTCCCGCACACAGCCACACCCCCTGTCCCGCCCCTTGTCCCGTCCACTGCCACGCCCCTTGTCCCGCCCACTGCCACGCTCCCTGTCCCGCCCACTGCCACGCCCCTTGTCCCGCCCGCTGCCACGCCCCCTTGTCCCGCCCACTGACACTCCCCTTGTCCTGACCACTTCCACGCCCCCTGGTCCCGCACACTGCCACGCCCCCTGTCCCGCCCCTTGTCCCGTCCACTGCCACGCCCCTTGTACCGCACGCTGCCACGCCCCCTTTCTCGCCCACTGCCACGCCACCTTGTCCCGCCCACTGCCACGCCTTCTGGTCCCGCCCACTGCCACGCCCCCTTGTCCCGCCCAATGCCACGCCCCCTTGTCCCGCCCACTACCACGCCCCCTTTTCCCGCCCCTTGTCACGCCTACTGACACGCCCCCTTGTCCCGCCTAACTGCCACGCCCTTTGTCCCGCCCACTGCCACGCCCCCTTGTCCCGCCCACTGATACGCCCCCTTGTCCCGCCCACTGCCACGCCCCTTGTCCCGCCCCCTTGTCCCGCCCACTGCCACGCCCCTTGTCCAGCGCACTGCCACGCCCCCTGTCCCGCCCCTTGTCCCGTCCACTGCCACGCACCTTGTCCCGCCCACTGCCACGCCCCTTGTCCCGCCCACTGCCACGCTCCCTGTCCCGCCCACTGCCACGCCCCTTGTCCCGCCCGCTGCCACGCCCCCTTGTCCCGCCCACTGTCACGCCCCATGGTCCCGCCCACTGACGCGCCCCATTGTCCCGCCCACTGCCACGCCCACTTGTCCCACCCACTAGCACGCCCACTTTTCCCGCCCCTTGTCCCGACTACTGCCACACTCCCCTTGTCCTGCCTACTTTCACGCCCCCTTGTCCCGCACACTGCCACGCCCCCTGTCCCGCCCTTTTTCCCGTCCACTGCCACGCCCCTCGAACCGCCCACTGCCACGCCCCCGGTCCCGCCCACTACCACGCCCCCTTGTCCCGCCCACAGCCACGTCCCCTTGTCCCGACCACAACCACGCCCCCTTTTCCCGCCCCTTGTCACGCCAACTGACACTCCCGATGTCCCGCCCACTGACACTCCCCTTATTCCGCCCAATGACACTCCCCTAGTCCCGCCCACTGACACTCCCCTTGTCCCGCCCACTGACACTTCCCCTGTCCCGCCCACTGCCACGACCCTTCTCCCGCCCACTGACATTCCCCTTGTCCCGCCCACTGACACTCCCGTTGTTCCGCTCACTTCCACGCCCCCTGGTCCCGCACACTGCCACGCCCCCTGTCCCGCCCCTTGTCCCGTCCACTGCCACGCCCCTTGTCCCGCCCACTGTCACGCCCCCTGGTCCCGCCCACTGACGCGCCCCATTGTCCCGCCCACTGTCCCGCCCCTTGTCCCGTCCACTGCCACGCCCCCTGTCCCGCCCCTTGTCCCGTCCTCTGCCACGCCCCTTGTACCGCCCACTGCCTCGCCCCCTGTCCCGCCCACTGCCACGCCCCCTTGTCCCGCCCACTGTCACGCCCTCTGGTCCCGCCCACTGCCACGCCCCCTTGTCCCGCCCACTGCCACGCCCCTTGTCCCGCCCACTACCACGCCCCATTTTCCCGCCCCTTGTCACGCCTACTGCCACGCCCCCTTGTCCAGCCCACTGCCACGCCCCCTTGTCCCGCCTACTGACACGCCCCCTTGTCCCGCCTAACTGCCACGCCCTTTGTCCCGCCCAAAGCCACGCCCCCTTGTCCCGCCCACTGCCACGCCCCTTGTCCCGCTCCCTTGTCCCGCCCACTACCACGCCCCCTGTCACGCCCCTTGTCCCGCCCACTGCCACGCCCCTTGTCCCGCCCCCTTGTCCCGACCACTGCCACGCCCCCTTGTCCCGCCCACTACCATTGACAGCTTCCCCAGCAAAACCAGCAGCCCCAGCAGCAGCAGCCCCAGCAGCCCCAGCATTGAAAAAGCTTTTATATATATTTATACATATATATATAAAATGTTTGATTATCAAAAGATATGACATGACATGAGCATGAGCTGAGCTGAGCTAAAAAAGGGGGACACGCTGCCTTCGGGAACCTAGCCCTCCTTGTTTGGGCGCCTAAATAAAACACTCGGGTGAAGTGGCCTTGTTGCCAAGATGCGTACTGTTGTATTTTTCCAGGGTGCACAATCGTAGGATCCCACTGCGTGGCTCCTGCTGCCTGCCACAAGGTAAGCCTGCAGCACCCCGACACATAC